>NC_092782.1:16028059-16328059 GCF_047496795.1 Chiloscyllium punctatum
GCAGCATCAGTTTATCATCTAGCCACAACAGGTTCTAACTGAGGAATAGTTTGAAAGGTTCTATCAAAGGCTAACTAAAAGGCAGGCTGTTCAGCTACTCCAACAGCCTCAGTGAGCAGGACACAAACACAGGAGCACACAACATCAACCCCTTCCAGAAACCTGGAGAGTCCTGTCACCGACAGGGAAATAGCTTCACCGTGAACTTTAGCGACCAGGAGGGACAAGTGACTCCACACCACCTCACCACGTTTCCCAGAGTGCTTCACATCCCAATGGTACATCTGAAGTGCAGAGATTGCAGGTATGCAGGTAAATGTAATCACCATGGGAACCATTTGCAAGCTGCAAGATTCCCTCGAACAACAATGAGAAGATCAATCAGTTGTGGTGTTGAGATTGGTCATGGTAAGAAACAAGCAAGAGGTAAACTTGCATTTAAATAGTGCCGTTCACATTCTTGCTGATCATCTATTTCAAATCCCTCAGAGAGGTCCGATCACGGCAGAAAGTGGCTCTCTACTTGTCTGCTGCACTGTAGCACGTGCACCTCATTCACAGGGGTAGATCTGATTACTGCACGAAAGGGATCTGAAAACACTGCTGCCTCAATATCAGCTTGAGACTACCTTAGTTCTGGGATTCAGGGGCTGTGGGCCTTATCTGTACACTCTAGGCATTCAACCACAACAGTAACTCCGGGCTTGTACAGTACGTCACAAAGATCAGACAAACCTTTGACACCACATGAAAGAAACAGACATTGAATAACTGACTAAACATTTGGATAAAAAGGCAGGGAACTGCAGAGTTTAGGGCCTTTGACAAGGAGAGGAAATGGTGCTGTTGGAATGGAGGAAGACTTTGGGTGGAGAAGGGGGGAGAGAGAGAGAGACCTGAGTCAATCATGAAGGGTTGTGGGGCGTGACAAAGTTGCAAAGAAGTGGGGGGAATGGGATGGGGTGTGGGGGGGGGGGGGGGGAGGATCCAAGTCAATTATCTCCAGTACCTCATCCTCAGGTACCAACATGCTTCATTCCTCAGTTCCACTTCCCTGGTCTCCTGCTCATCACATCTCCCCCGACCAGCTCCACTTGTATCCTCACTCCTTCCTCACTCTCACCACCCTCCCCCCTCAAGCTCAAAGTGAGGGTGCAGCAAAACAAGGGCTGGACAGGTAGAGATACACTGACAGGGAGAAAGGAGAGAGGGTACAAGTGATACAGGCAGCGAGTAAGCAGTAGGAAGTTAGCAAGTGATGCATTACTAAGCATAAAGGTGTAGACAGTTATTACTGTGTAATGCTTTGTTTTTAACAGCCTACATATCTAAAAAGGATACTGTAATTCTACTTGCAGGCTAATCACAATCTTCCAACATCCCTCATTATTCTTCTCGTAAATACCAACTGGCTGTCAATTAACAGTGGAAATTCATCCACATGGAAAAGTAGAAAATTCCTGCAATCATACAATTCACGAGGTATCCTGCACACCACCCCTCTGCGAGTGAGAGGGATTTCAGCAGGGTTTGCAGCTATTCCCGCTCGGCACTAAAGGGGTGGGGGAGCTCCACCATCTAGCCCCTGGAAATGATCACCAACTGAACGGAGTGGGGACTGAATGCGGGGCACGGGGTCTCCCCTTCTTCAAACAGCTCAGGCCCACACACACACGCGCACACGCCCCCCAACAACATTAGACAAAAACACTTACTTACCACTCCCTTGGACTCTAGTTGATCGTGCTGATAGTCCGGATTCACCTAAAAACGAAGAATCAGACCTATAAAGCTAGGTGACAGCACAAGACAATGGGGAACAAACTTTCTCCCAGCTCGGGGTGGGGGGGAAAGGAGGCAGGGAGGCAGAAGTTTACAGTGAAAACCCCAAGGTCTGATAACAATACAACACAAAACACAGAACAAAGAACAGAACAATGTAGCACAGGAACGGCCCACAATGCTCTGCTGAATGTAATGCCAAGGTAACTGAGTCCCTTCTGCCTGTCCTTGGTCTACATCCTTCCTTCCTTGCATATTCATGTGCTTACCTAAAAGTCCCTTAAATGTCCCTATCATATCTGCCTCCATCACCACCCTTGGCAGTGTGTTCCAGACTCCTACCACACACTGTGTTAAAAGAATTGCCCCTCACATCTCCTTTGAACTTTCCCCCTACTCACCTTAAATACATGCCCCCTAGTATTAGGCATTTCAACTCTGGGGAGAAAGATCCTGACCATCAACCTGAGCTACGCATTTCATTATTTTATAAACTTTCTATCAAGTCTCCCCTCAGTGTCTGAAGAAAACAACCTGAGTTTTTCTAGCCTCTCCTTATAGTTCATACCCTTGAATCCAAGCAGTATCTTGGATAAACCTTTACTGCACCTTCTCCAAAGCCTCCACATTCTTCCTGTAATGTGGCTAACCAGAATTGATGTTTCCCATGAGCCTCTAGAAGCTGAAAAAGAAAGCTCAGAGCTAATTTGCTCCCAATATTGAAACCGTGGCGATAGTGCATAAGTAATATCAAATCAAATCAAAACTATATCAAAAAAAACATCCATTCTGTGACGGTTCCTCAGTATTTTGTGGGTGCACTTTGCTATACTATAACTAGGATGTTATAACACAATTAAAAGTGAAAAAAATAACGTAAGTTGCTGGAAAAGGTCAGTAGGTCTGGCAACATCTGCAGTGGGAAATCAGAGTTAATGTTTCAGATCAAGTGACCCTTCCTCAGGTGATATAAAAGGTGATAGAATACTTTCAATGATTAATATTAATGTTTTATCAGAGCACACATCAGCCTGGTTATTACTTGCTTTAGTGTTAAAGGGACTGTACTATTGGACACCAAACAGGAAGTAGATGAACATATAGGGACTGCACCAAGGGAGTGCCATATTGGCAGAGGTGATGCGGTTTTGAGGGGCTGGTTTAACCTACCTTATTGGTTTTAATTAATCCATGATTAATTCAAAGAGGAAAACACACCTTCCCTCAACCACCATTGTCAAGAGACATAATCTGGTCAGCCTGACTGTGGTTTATGGAATCTACCTGTATACAAATTAGCTGATGCGATACATCTCAACAGTATATGAGCCACAGAGAAAAAACTATTATTGGACTTTGAAACATATTCGACACATGTTGAAGAACATCTGCAAATGTAAATATAATAGAGACTCAGTTTAGATACAAATATACATGCTCGTTCCTTTGATGAGCTCAATTCAATGATGACACTGTAACAAAACAAATGAGATGTGGATTGAGCCCAAAGAATAAGATTATCATTGATCCACATCCTTTCAGAGCGAAGGCTTTTCCCCCGCTGTTGTTAGTTCACAGGGTGTGGGCGACAAGCAGCCCATCCCTAGTAACCCCAGAGAAGGTAGCGCTGAGCTCCCTTCATCAAGGAGCTCTTCTGCCCACAGTCAAACCTGGACCCAAGATGGCTGCAGTGGTCAGTAGTTGATTATCAACATTAACCCTGGAGCTATCCACAGCACAGAGCTCGACCAATCAGCTCCTTTCCCACTGTCAAAAGAATCTGGGCCAGAGCTGTTCATTGGTGATTCCAGGACGCTCAGGAGGTTACATTAGCATGCAAAGCAGTACTGTCGTCAAGAAATTGCAAAGGATATAACTAGAGCTGATTTTTACAGAGTTTTACATTTACTTCCAGAGCATAACCGTGACACACAAAAACTTCCAAACTCAAATACGCTCAACCCCAGTTTCAGTGAGTGTACCTTTCAGTCAGCTCAAGTGGAAAGCCCAGTTCACAACCTCCACACACACAAAAAACAACATCAACCAGTGTTCAGACAGACTAGGACACATACACCTCCAGGACAGGCAGGATTTGAACCTTGACCTTCTGCCACAGAGCGAGGACACTATCACTGTGCCACAACATCCTTCTGCCTGCGTATAGTTAAATGCAATTAATAAGGGAGACCATGTTTGAGCAGGTATAGCACATTAACAGATGTGCCATCGATGACTGTACAAGGTTCAACCACAACCTGTCACTATCAACATCTCGCAGATAACTATCGACCAGGACAGAACTGGAGCAAAGCTATTTACAGCAAACTGTGAGAAGAGTGAGACTCTGGGCACCATGCAGTGACTGACTCATTCCACCCTCCAAAATCCCATTAGTTTAATCAACCCGTTTAAACGCGTTATGCCCACACCTGGCAGGACTTGAGCCCAAGTCTTCTGGGTCAGAGGTGTGGACACTACCACAAGAGGCCTAAGCAATGCGATGGTATACTGACCACACACTTGCATGACTCAGAATAGCAATATCCAAGACGCTAGCTAGGAGTAAGCAGCTCGGGACCTGCCTCTGAACTCACATTGTGGGAAATTAGAAATGTTGTTTTTGCAGATGGGTGAGGGGGTGTAGTGGGGGGGAGGGGAAGGGGATCATTATACAAACGGTCGCGGAATTCTTGTAGCATGTAGCATGTAGCATACCTAAGGCTAAGACTTTAATGAATATAGAGGGTCTTTTAAAGAAAATAGTTTTAAGCTAGGAAATAATTTTCATTTCACAATAAAGCTTATAGTATGAGAGGAGAAACTGGATAAAAGAACAAGCTGTAACAAACAAGGAACAAAGAATGCAGACATACAAGGACAGCAGGATGGCCAGATAAGAAAATAACTAACAAGTGAGGTAATCGGCTTATGATAGGATGGGAAAAGGGAGGCGTGATTCCGCAACTTGTAAATAAATAAGATTGCTTACATGTTCTGTTCTCACGCGCATTTCTGCTTGATTATACAAGCGTCCAGTTCTTGCAAGATTGTAATAAATTGTTCTTGTTTCCAAGGCTTTGTCTCAGGCTGATTGATTTGTGAGTGAGTTCTGTTTCTCACAATTGGGGGCTCGTCCGGGATCCAAAACTCCGACCGCTCGACACTCTTAGGATGACGGGGGGAGGTGCACCTCACTGATTTCAGTGATCTCTGACTCCCTTACTTGTCGTTCGCGGTTTGGGAGAGTACGATCCGGACTGGGAGACCCTGGAAACATGGCGGGCAGACACGGCGGGTTCAGTCGGGCAACTCTTGTGCACAAGATCCGGGTAGGGAAAGGTCTTAAAGGATAAATTTGGGCGACTGGGGGACAGCAGTATTTGCTGCAGGAATTGCCGTGGGACGGGGCGCACCAAAATGAACAGGTAACTCTGTGCACAGACCAAGGTAAGAAAAAAAAGAGACCTTTAAGCATTGCCTTGATGGTCGGGCGTACGAAAGTACGGGGAATTGGCGATGTATAAAATAAAGCATATGTCCATGGAAAACAGCCCTGTCAGAAGGGCTAGTAGCTGAAGGGCTACTGAGGGTGCACTTCGTAACTAACTTATGGCCAGACGTCCAGAAAAATATTCAAAAGCTAGAGTCGTTGCGGGAAGCTCTGTCTGTGAGACAGGGTGTCTGTGTGTGTGAGAAAGAGAGAGAGAGAGAAAAAGAGGTGTACAGCTAGTAGAAAGTTTAACCCTTTGTGATTCGGTTTGAATGCACATTTGTTTGTTGGTGATTGAATGTTTGTGCTTTGTTTCCTGGAGCTTGAGATCCGGGGCTGTTTTGAATTTGATTTCCACCATGGAAATTTTAACATGATTTCTTTTAAGGTTAAGGATTTTACAGATGATGAAATAAAATGTTAACTCCTGTTCTTTTTACAGGTCATGACTGCCTTACTATCAGTTTCTAACTAATCTCTTTTATCCTGACATAAAAGTGATTTATGGAGAACAAGTGAAGTCTCAAAAAGCATATAGTTGGTCAGATTAATCAAATGAGTAAGGTGTCTAGTCAGGACCCTGAAAGGGGTGTGGAAAGGGGTGACACCGGACCTCGTTAAGATTAATTAAATTAGCAACAATGGGAGGCACGGGGAGTTGCCTGGGTAACGATCGATCTGTAAATAACGTTAAAGGGGTATATATTTCACCCGATAGTCCTTTGGGGAGAACGTTGGGTAATTGGGAACACAACTCCCGGACTCGGGAGAAAGATAAGGCGACAATGATAAACTATTTTTGTTTCGTGTGGACTAGAGAAAGTATTAAGGTGCCTGGTATTTTTTTTTTTGGCCCAAATATGGGTCCGATGAGGATTGGCTGTGTCACGATCTTAATATATACGTCAATTAGAAAGAAACATACAGTCAAGAAGAGTCAGAATATGCGGCTTGTTGGATAGGGAGTGCGGGAGTAAAATTATGTCCCATGAATACAGAGGAATCAGAAAAAAAAAAATGAAGAAAGGGAACCCACAATGGGATCCCTTAACGTGTTTGCTGCCCCCCCATATACTACTCCCCGGAACGAGCCTACAGCTCCCGAAGTAGAACAGAGTCCAGACACAGAAAGGGGAACGTTGTCTGAACTAAAAGATGCAGAATCTAGGGGGCTCAGAATCACTCGAGCCACCACACGTAAAGGAGGGGCGGAGATAATGGAAAATATAAAATTATGTCCCTTACGAGAGGTTCCGAGTGGGGAAGGTACAATCGGATATGTAAACGCTCCCTTAACTAGCAGTGAAGTTAGGGTCTTTAAAAAGGAAATGAGAAGTTTAATAGAGGATCCGGTTGGACTAGCCGAACAATTAGAGCAATTCCTAGGGCCTCATTTATAAACCTGGGGAGAACTGATGGCAATTTTAGGAACGTTATTTTCAGGGGAAGAACGAGGTACGATTAGGAGAGCGGCTTTACAGGAATGGGAAAAGAAGCACCAAGTTGGGGAAGAAGGGGCTCCAGCAGAACAGAAATTCCCAAATGTTGACCCTCATTGGGAAAATAATGACAGAGACGATAGGGAGTCAATGCGAGATCTATGAGAAATGGGAATATTAGGAATTAAAGAGGCGGCACCAAGATCACAAAAACTTTGTTAAGGCCTTTGAAGTACGACAAGAGAAGGATGAAACCCCTTCTGCATTTCTTAAAAGACTCAAGGAGGCCACAAGGAAGTATTCGGGAATGGATCCCGATAATCCAATAACAGAGGGACTCTTAAAGGTCCAGTTTGTAACTAAATTATGGCCGGACATACAAAAGGAATTACAGAAATTAGATGGATGGAGTGAAAGACAGATGGAAGAACTGTTATGTGAGGCACAGAAAGTGTATGTGAAAAGGGAAGACGAGAAGCAGAAACAGAAAGACAAAATGATAGTGGCGGCAGTAGAAGAAATAACAAAAAGGAGAATGGGATCAGGGAATAACAGGAAGGATAGGAGAGGACATGAAAGACAAGGGTCAGATACCCGGGAAACGAGGCAACAGGCACAGTGTTACCATTGTGGGAAAGTGGGGCATTTTAAACGGGAATGCCTGGAATTAGCACGAGAAAGGGAAGCCGTTTCCCTAATGACTTTAGAAGATTATGGGAGTCACGGGTTCCTTCCTCCTGAGACCCACCGGGAACCCTTGATAAATTTAAAGGTGAGACCTGAAGGGGAGGAGGCAGTGTTTTTGGTGGACACAGGAGCAGCACGGTCATCTCTAAGTTTTAGACCTACCGGCGTTAAATTGACTAAGGAGTATCTTTAAGTTTCCGGAGTAAAAGGCGAAGAATTCTTGGAGCCTATTTTTGAACCAACCCTAATTAGAAGAAATGATGAGGAAATGATAGGACAATTACTATATATTCCTGGAAATAATCTATTAGGTAGGGATTTGATTACATTGCTGGGCTTAAAAATTGGGGTGGAGGAAAGTGCAGTAACTGTAACGATGGCTGAGACAACCCAAGGAAGATGGATCCTCCCGGATGGAAGGGAGTTATTAAGTAAACCAGTCATGAGAAACATCCTAACCACCTTGCACCAAGGCAGTCACTGGGGCTCCCAAGCTATGTGTGTTAAGGAAGTACGGATGTAAAGGGATGTACACATTAGCCAAGCAGGTATGCGCAGGATGTCCGACTTGCCACAAGATTAATAAGAAAGTAACAAGGGGGGGGGGTGCAAGAGGTGGAAGAAACCCTGGGGTAAGACCTTTTAAAGAAAATACAGGTAGATTACACAGAATTACCCCTAGTAGGGAAACAAAAACACTTATTAGTCCTAATGGATCACCTAACTGGGTGGGTGGAGGTATTTCCAACGTCCTCAGATACCTCGAAGGGAGTAGTGAAAACTCATTTAGAACATATAATTCCTCGATATGGAGTGGTGGAAAGTATAGATTCAGACCAAGGTAGCCATTTTGCCTCTAAGATCCTACAAGAAGTAATGGCGGGATTAGAGATCTCTTGGGAATTCCACACTCCTTGACACCTGCCTTCCTCTGGACGGGTGGAACGAATGAATCAAACCTTGAAGAAACAATTGTCTAAGCTAGTCCTAGAGACTCGATCACCATGGACAAAATGTTTACCTATCGCGTTGCTACGCACTAGGATTGCACCTAGACGTGATATAGGCCTCTCTCCTTATGAGATGATGTTTGGGTTACCTTTCTTGGGTGGAAGAGGGGAATTACCAACTGTAGAGTTCAATGATAAGTTTTTAAAGAACTATATTGTGGCGCTCGGCTCTTCTTTGTCTGTCCTTAGGAAGAAGGGTCTGTTGACCCAGATACCTCCACTTGAGCTCGCCGTACATCGGATACGACCAGGTGATTGGGTCCTGATAAAGACCTGGAAAGATACCAAACTGCACCCAAGCTGAGGGGGACCATTCCTAACCCTCCTGACTACTGAAACAGCCGTCTGAACAGCTGAAAAAGGGTGGAGTCATCACACCCCTGTTGAGGGCCCCGTGGACGCTCCTTCCCCTCCAGCAGAGTGGCAAGGTCATCCTACAGACAACCCTCTGAAAGTCAAGCTGAGCAAAAAGAATGGACTGAGATAAGAGACTATTAAGTATTGGTTAAAAAAACTGCATCCCAAAACAATTCTAAGTGTTGCTTGGACTCACTCCTCCCTGGTACTTAAAGGGCTAGGGAATAGACAGATAGTGTTGTGAGCTGAAATGAGTGGTCAGCTTTATATTGTCACGGTAATACTGGCGCTAGCTGCCGGGGGGGGGGGGGGGGGGGGGGGGGGTTGGGCAAAACCATTTTACCGCTTTATGTCAGAATTATGCTAAACTAAAGGGGCGGAGATCGCACATCATGGGGAATCTGGAATTCCTCTCACGGTGATACCACTTACCAAAAGAGAAGTGTATGACATACAACAATTTGACTCGGGCTCAAACAATACAAAATGGAGATCTGACAGAGGTAATTATAACTTTGTGGGGTGGCTCCCTCGACCAGCCCCGAAAACTCTGGCTGCTATCGATGGCCTTAGAGATTCCGCCCCAAAAGGAGCAGTAAATACCACTTGTTTCCGTAATCAGAATGATACCACACCCTTCCGATTAGGAAATTCATCTTGTGTCTACACCAGCCAAGCCACTGCCACAACCATTCCCCAAATATTAAACGGAACATATTGGGTATGCGGCCTGAAGGTCTATCCATTTATTCCTGGGGAGAAATACATTCACGTGACTGGATGTATAGGAATGCACGCATGTTATGATGTTGATCAAACACTGCCTCAAAGCCAGAAAGGTTGGAGTGGCTGCTGATACCTCCCCTATATAATTCCACACTTGAGGCTGTTAAAGAGAGCCCCAAAAATACCTCGGAATAAACAGGGAGGAAGGTGAGTAACCCGGAAAGTAACCGAAGGAGAACGCCTCCTTTGGGCTTTGATACCTATGTATGGGACCGCTCGAGCAGGAGTAGAAATACAAAAGTTGGCGGCTTCCCTGGAGTTGGCCAAAAATACTGCTGATGTGTTGGCCGAAACCCAATCCCAAGTAGCAGCCATAACGACCAAAATGATTGCCACTCGGTTAACGACCCTTCAGAACAGGATGGCTCTGGATTATATTCTGGCAGAGAAGGGTGGTACCTGTGCACTAATTGGAGAGGAATGTTGTACGTACATACCTGAGGTCTCCTCTAACATTACTGATATCTCCAAACATGTGCGAGACAAAATCACCAAGATAAGGGAAGCCGGTAATCGGTACCAGAATGAAAAAGGATGGGAATGGGGGAATTGGGGATTGACTGGTTGGGGAAGGTGGTTAGTCAATCTGGCTATCTATGGATTATTGATATAAGTGGGTCTGGTGGTAGGGTTCAATTACCTAAAATGGGTAATGAGCCGACTGATGACATCCCTTGGGGAAGGAACCCAAGTACATCATCGGATGCTTTTACAATCAGCAGGTGATTGTAAAAAGAGAAAGTCAGAGAATGCTTCTAGAGTTTGAGGGATGAACAACACAAATGTAAAATGTGAGATTGTGAACCTCATCGCCAAAAGGCGTAAGAGGGCAGAACATAAGAAAATGACTTAAAGGAGATTTAATACGTGCAAAAACAACAGTTAGAGGAAAAGAAAAAGAGGGAATTGTGGGAGATTAGAAATGTTGTGTTTGCAGATGGGTGAGGGGGTGTAGTGTGGGGGGGGGGGCAGGGGAGGGGAAGGGGAACAAACAGTCGCAGAATTCTTGTAGCATGTAGCATACTTAAGGCTAAGACTTTAATGAATATAGAGGGTCTCAAAGAAAATAGTTTTAAGCTAGGAAATAATTTTCATTTCACAATAAAACTTATAGTATGATAAGAGAAACTGGATAAAAGAACAAGCTGTAACAAACAAGGAACAAAGAATGCAGACATACAAGGACAGCAGGATGGCCAGATAAGAAAATAACTAACACGTGAGGTAACCGGCTTATGATAGGATGGGAAAAGGGAGGCATGATTCCGCAACTTGTAAACTGAATAAGAATGCTTTAATGTATTGTTTTCGCGCGCATTTCTGCTTGATTACAGAAGCGTCCAGTTCTTGCAAGACTGTAATAAAATTGTTCTGGTTTCCAAGGCTTTGTCTCAGGCTGATCGATTTGTGAGTGAGTTCTGTTTCTCACAACATGTCTACATCTTTCATCGCCAATCCCGTGTCAGTGTGTAGGTGAGCATGTGTGTGTGTGTCTGTGGGTGTGTGTCATACACAGTAATAGTCATACAGCACGGAAACTGACCCTTCGGTCCATCTCATCCAAACCGACCAGGTCTCCCAAACTGAACTACTTTCATTTGCCCATATCCCTTTAAACCTTTTCCTAGTCATATACCCATCCAGATGCCTTTTAAATCCTGTAATTGTACCAGCCTCCACCATTTCCTCTGGCAGCTCATTCCATACATGCACCACCTTCTATGTGAAAAGGCTACCCCTCAGATCCTTTTTAAATCTTTCCCCTCTCACTTTAAACCTATACTCCCTGGTTTTGGACCACCCCCCCCCTCCCCCATCCCCCACTACCCAGGGGAAAAGACCTTGGCTATTCACCCTATTTGTGTCCCTCATGTTTTGATAAACCTCGATAAGGTCACTCATGAGCCTCCTACGCTCCAAGGAGAAATGGTCCCAGCCGTCCACCCTCTCCTTATAACTCAAACCCTCTAGTCTTGGTAACATCCTTGCAAATCATTGGCAGAAAATCACAGCAAGCTGCTGTTTCCCACAGCCTTCTGACCCACTCACAGGGAAAACCCTAGCCAAGGATTTGACTTTTCAAATAGTTCAGATATGGATTATGAGACCAGACACAGAGCAGATAAACAGGACATATTTAAAGACGTTTGACTGCTGAATGCTCCTCATCTACTGTGTCCATTGCTCTCTACACTGGGGAGACAAGACGCCAACTTGCAGAATGTTTCAGAGAACATCTCCGGGATTCACGCACTAAACAACCCCAACAGCCTGTGGCTGAACACTTCAACTCCCCCTCCCACTCCGACAAGGACATGCAAGTCCTGGGTCTCCTCTACTGCCAAACCCTAACCACCCGAGGCCTGGAGGAAGAACGCCTCCTCTTCCACCTTGGGACCCTCCGACCACACGGCATCAATGTGGATTTCACCAGTTCCCAAATCTCCCCTCCCCCACCTTATCCCAGATTCAACCCTCCAACTCAGCACCACCCTCTTGACCTGTCCATCTTCCTTCCCACCTATCTGCTCCACCCTCCACTCTGACCTATAACCAACACCTTCCCCCCACTTTCATCTACCTATCGCCTTCCCAGCTACCTCCAACCTCAACCCCAGCCCCAGCTCCACCCCCCTCCCATTTATCTCTCAGTCCCCTTCACCCCAACATTCCTGATGAAAGGCTAATGCCCGAAACGTCGATTCTCCTCCTCCTCGGATGCTGCCTGACTTGCTGTGCTTTTCCAGCGCCACACCGTCTGATTCGGAATACTCCTTATGTGTCAGGACATGCACATGAGCTCGACAGAAATAATTAAAAACAGAAGACACTGGGAGAAACTCAACAGGTCTGGCAGCATCTGTGGAGAGAGAAGGAAAGTTAATGGTTCAACGCCATCATTGATTCTTCTTCAGTATTCCCTCAGACATCAGGTCCAACTAAAAGTCAAAAGTGAAATAAAAGAGTCAGTAGACTCGAGCCATTAATTCTGCTTCTCTCTCCACAGACCAACACTTTCTGGCTTTGTGTAAGTGAAAAAGCTGACGGGTGATAGAGTGTGTTCAAGATGCAGTCTGACCTTTCTAGATGCAAGTGCTCACAGTAAAATGAATGGCGCATCTACTGTGCTTAACCACTCTGTGTCAGTGCTGAGCCGGTCGTTTACTGATGTACTTTACTGTATGCTGATCCTACCTCAGCAGCCAAGTAATTCCCTGTCGCTAGATGCTTGAACCTGAACAGGCTGTTCCAGTGCCCAGCTCCACTTCGACATGGGTCATGATGCACCACCTGTAAAGGAGACAGCAACCAAGTCAATAACAGGAACGCTCTCACTGTAAACAATGGGGAAATGGAAGTCATGAAGATAACCATTGAACTTTGAGCATGATTTAGTAATTAGTCTCATCAGCTACGCTCACGCGTGAGAGCAAAAGCGTCGGGAATACACCCACCACAAAATATGAAGAAAATGTTGCTCCTGTTCCAATAAGAACAGAAAAATGCTGCTTATGATTTTTCTTTTCCTTTGTAATGAATTTTAAACCTAAATTTTTATATTGTTAATGGTAGTCTGTGAGGCTCATACTGGGCTGGGGGGTGGGCAGGGCAATTACACTCAAAAGGGTGGGTAAAACATTAAAAGGTTCTTAAATATATCGCTGATCTACCACCAAAGGACAGGCAGTAGGTTGGTCACTGATTTCTCTTCAAGTGGCTGTGTCTCCATTTTAACGCAGTCTTTACTTCCAGGGCAGCAGATACATGGGAACATCACCATCTGCATGTTCCCCTCCAAGGCACTCACCATCCTGACTGGGAAATATAATCACCTGCTCCTCCACTGTCACTGGGTCAAACTCCTGGAATTTATTCCCCAACGGTGTTGGTGGTCAATGGTAGACTGCAGTGGATCAAAGGAGCAGCTCATCCACCACCTTCACAAGGGCAACTAGGGATGGAGTTCTCGGACTTTGACTCAGCAACACTGAAGGAACCGCAATATATTTCCAAGTCCCACCTCCAGAGTTGGAGGGTAATCTTTTCAAAAAAAATATTAGGGTAACCCTTTAAGAACTGGAGAGGAAGAGAATATTTTTCACCTCAGAAAGCTGTAGAACTTTAGAATGCTCTGTATCAGAAGCTGGCAGAGTCAGGCCACAGAATTTTATTTTTTTTTAAGGCCGAGGTCTGGAAGACCATAAGACATAGGAGCAGAAGTGAGGCCATTCAGCCCATTGAGTCTACCCTACCATTCAATCAAGGCTGATAGGTTTCTCAACCCAATTCTCCCATAACCCTTGGCAAACAAGAACCTATCTATCTCAGTGTTGAATATACTCAATGACCAGGCCTCCACAGCCTTCTGTGGCAGTGAATTCCATAGATTCATCACTCTCCTCACCTCCGTTGTAAAAGACTGATGAATTGTTGCTGGGGAGGGGATCAAAGGTTATCAGGGTAGATGGGAAGTCAGAACATACCCGCATTAGACATGATTTTATTGAATGGGGAAGCAGACTCTAGGGGCCAATTGGCCTAGGTTGTATGTTTTTCATACATTGGGATTTTTTTGGGGGGGGGGGGGGGAGAGAATGTGCATGTGTGGTTTGGAGGGATACTTGTACATGGCAATATTCTCAAGTCCCTACTGCTCTTTGTGCTTCTAGACAGTAGAGGTCAAGGCTATGGAAGGTACTGTTTAAGGATCTTTGGTGAGTTGTAGCTGTGCATCTTGTAGATTAGAATCATAGAATCCTAACAATGTGGAAACAAGCCGTTCAGCCCAAGTCATACTGACCCTCTGACCCTACATTTACCCCTGGCTAATGCACCTAACCTATACATCCCTGAACACTATGGACAATTTAGCATGGCCAGTTCATCTAACCTGCACATCTTTGGATTGTGAGGGAAAACTGGAACACTCGGAGGAAACTCACAGGTTAGGTGGATGGGCCTCGTGAAATTGCCCCATTGTGTGCAGGGGTGTTCAGGCCAGGTGGATTAACCATATTGGAGGGGGCAGGGGGTGTCTGAGTAGGATGCTCTACAGAGGGTTGGCATGGACTTGATGGACCAAATGGCTTGCTTCCACACCATAGGGATTCTATGCTTTAGCAGATCTCCAGAGAAGCATTCTCTAGTCTTTCAGGCCTCCCACCCCAAAAAAAGGCAGAGGTAATGTAAATTCCCAATGATATATCGATGTACGATGGCAATTGAAGCTACAGGTTTTACCTCAATCTCCCACAGTGCTTTGGAGCTGGTGGCGGAGGTGGCTGACTGTCTCAGTGTGGTCCTCAGGAAGATGTGCTGCTGTTTCTTGTACTCATCACAGGTGAGGAACTTCTCCTGTTCCGCGTGGAAAAGCCTCACCACGTCACCCTGCAGATTCACGGCAGCAAACAGGTTACATCACAGGCCCATCCACACCAGAAAACCGAAACTAACACAGGTTGACCGCTAAAGGGAGCTAGAAATGAAGACAGTCACTGACCCCTTTAAGAACATCATCCCGATAATCGCTGTGTTTCATGAACAGAGCAATCTTCCAGCTTGTGTTACAATTCACTGCGTTCACCTGGTGTTTAAACAGAAACGCTCTGGTTAGCTCAGTCAACTGATCGCCAGCAATTCACTAACAGTCAGCTCGGGTTGACCTACCTCCTTACAGCCAGGGTTATCCAGTAACTCCTGATTACTAGCGTGTAGTGGCTGTCCAGCGTTGACTGGATTTAAGACCACTTTATCGCCCACTACCACCTACAGAACAGAAGAAAAGGGAAGCAGGTGATCTTCAATCTTTTTCATTATTGTTCAGTCACAAGTTTTACTGTTGCAATGAATACACAGGAGGATCAGTGGCATAACAATAATATCACAGGTCAATCTTTGGTCCCAATCTGACCATCGTTGTTGTTCAACATTTGAATTCACTCCATTTATTCCAATGTCTAACTGCAATACCAGTTACACCACCGAGGAGGTGCTGTGAAGAGCATTTTCAATGTCAACATTTCACATGCACGTTACTCATCAAAATAGTCGTCTTCAAATAAATGTTTTGCAGCACAGGACCTAGTTATTGAGAGTTGCTCAGAAATATCGAAACATTTAAGTCAGCCTGTAGCCCTGATGGTGTGGGTTAGGAAGGCGATCAAGTTTTAACAACAGGCCAAAGTGAAACGTAAACTACTTTGAATCTCATCAGTCCACACCTTCTGACTTCATTGGGTCTCTCCAATTCTCATCTGGACTCCATCTTCACACCTTCTTACCATCCCAAATCTGACCCTCCACCTATTCCAACCCTGGAATCCCCACCCATCCCAATCCTGACCTTCTCGCTGAATCATAACCTTCCAAAAGCTAATTCCAAGACCCCTCCCATCTACTGTAATCCCTTCCCACCTTAATAACTCCCCCACCATAATCCCACCCAATACCAACTTTCTACATTCCCCCCATTCCTAAAACATTCTTCTGTGATAGAGCCACTTCAGACTTAATGGAAATCCAATGGAAATACCTCAGACAAAACCAGGTTTCTCCCAAATCTTATCCTCCCACCGCCCCCAAATTATTTTCTCTGTACCTCTTCCTCCCCCCCACCGGCACTCACCAATATTTCAGGCAGCCTCGCCTCTCCTCATATCCAGTTCCTCCAGCCAGTCCACACTTCAGTGAGCCCTCTCCACGTTCCTCCACATTCAGTAATCTTTTGTCCACCTACTCTGACCCTAGTCTCCTTTCTACTAGAATGTGGGAACATGATGAATTTATTTGCAGTTTTTTTAAAATTATTCTGAAGAACATGTCATGAACCCTTTCCCCCCACTCTACGAAAATTATTGCTGAATCCCCCCCCCCCTCCATGTCGAGCAGTCAAAACCACTCCCACGCCAACTGTCCCACACTTCTCCCTTAGCCATCCCTCCCATTTCACCATACTCCTCCTCCACTGCTGTGCTCCTGTTCCACCATATTAGATCACCCCCCCATCTCTCACCTTCCTCTCACTCCTCTCCCCAAACATGCACCTCCACTGGATATTGACCCCAACCCCCTCAAATGTTGCTCTCCCCAAGCACCTGACCATGACTCCCCGTGTGCTTCCACAGAAGAGATAGTCCAGTGCAGAGCCAAACAACAACACATCACAAATCTACGTCTGTCTGAGGACAACAATGGGAACTATTCTGAACAACGATAATAGACCAGTCTCAATCCCTAGCCTTCAAAGAAGGCAATTTTTAAAACACAGAGCTACCATGGGACTCATTTTATCAATACTGATACAAGGAACGTAAATCAGTCAATTACATGTTCATGACATGTTCTCCAGAAGGATAAAAACTGTAAATAAAATCATCAGGTTCCTACATTCTCATGTCCCAGAGAGGTCAATACGTTCCTTCAAATCAGTTGCATGGGTCCAAGCAGCCCAATTCTGTTTGTTGAACTCTGAGTCAGCCAGTGCCCATTAAGGCTGACTCACAGGACTGCCACTTCAGTCAGTGTTGGGCCAGTGCAACTAAACCAGCTGAGTAAGGCTGGCACTTCAGACGGGAACCCTCAGTAACCAGTCCCAAAGAACAACACGGTTTCAGGAGGGGGCGGTCAGTCCCTGGCACTGACTCCGGAGGGGGCGGTCAGTCCCTGGCACTGACTCCTTTTTAAATACCACAACCACTGAGTGGTTGCCAACAGATCCAAGAACAGCTTCTCGCTCCGAGTGACAATATCTGGAGTGCTCACTTTAAAAGGAGAAGGTCGAGTGAGAAAGCACACCGTCAGTCTGTACCGATTAGTGAGCTCTCTGTGGCAGGTACCTCAATGAGGGGGGCTCTGGAACTGAGTGGTGAACAACCAGGAGATCACGAGTTCACTAGCAGCCACAGAAAACTGTACAAATGGGAGTCCATGAATCCAGGAGCATCGTGAACTCTGGAACGCTAAATTGTCCCATTGCCAGCAGCAGTCCAAACCGGTCGATCATGCCTTGCAAGGGATGCTACCACTGCCTTTACTGGCTGACACAGATAACAGGTGACTCCAGCCCCACACCACATGTTCGATTCTAAATCTCATGGCAATAAAAATTTGCCGTACCAGAACCGGAGAAATAAAATGACCAAGGCATTGCTGTTGGATGAGGGGAAAGGGAACAAGGTACAAATCAGCCACGATCTAAAATGAATCCTGGGTAAGGAGTGGTTTGAGGGGTGGAATGGCCGATTTCAGTTTCTCGTGTTCCCAGCACTGAATTCCAGGGTGAGGAACAACATCGGGCATGGACATAACTTCACAGCCAAATCTCCCAGCCTCCAGATGGGTGAGAAGTTAAAGGTGGTTCAAGATAAACATTGGGATCTCTCCAAATGCACCAACCCCATAGGAGTTCCCAGTAAGTTCCAGTTTGTAAATGCCTGGCCTCCTCAATCCTGTACAAGTGTTTCTTGGGGACCATTGATCTTACTTATTTCCCTAGAGTTACTCAATAAATAAAGGACAGATTTAATCCTGCTCCAACTCCTCGTTGTCTATAGAAGCGATCCTCACCTCCCAAACTCTCCAGCGTCTGACCCTCCCAACCCCACCCAAAACCCTCATCCGAAGTCACCATCCACACAGCCTGCCAACTCTACTCAATTACTTCACCCACACTTCACTCACTAACACACCTACTGAAATGTCCCCAAGTGTTTCAGTGTGTTAGTGAGGGGAGGCTTTGTGGACGACGATACAAAGGGCTCTGTGACTTCCCCACCCCCACCATTTGAGGGGCCAGATTCCGAAATCCCGATCAGAAATGCGCAGCTCCACTCTCGGTTAAAGACAGGAGAGTGGTCAGTGCAGTTGAGTGTTGTGCGGCGTTTTATGTACTTAGTCAGACTTACATTGTCACCCTCGCTCCTCAGCTTCCAAAAAGGCTGAATGTAGAACCAGGAGCCCTCATTGCCAGAAATGTCCAAGGAGACCCGCATTGCGTTTTTCTCCAGGAGGGCTGGTAACCTCTTGTTGACTGTGAGGTACTTGTTGCTTTTAATGTGCAGTAACTGCAGTCAAGATGACACAAAGACATCAAATAGTGAACCGTTTCTTTAATGCAAAGACAGACTACTTGCGTGTACATCCATTATTCCACTAACTTTGCCCCATCTCTTATGCAGCAACCCCTCCCCTCAATCTCTTCGCTCATCACTGACAGGTTGGTGTCTATGAATCAGATAACGAGCCATTCATCACTGGAATATCCAGTCTATACCTAGCTCTTGCAGGATATTACCCAATGGAAGTCATTATGCTGAGGAACCCACGGAGCGAGCAAGGAAGAGGTAACTCACCTGAATGACATTACTGTACTTCACCACCTCCCCCAGCAGTTTCCTGTTCTCAATCTCATTCTGTTTCTGCTCCAGTTCTGCTGCTTGCTGGAAAACAAATTCAAGCTGTTTCAAACGACCTTCACATCACAAAGAACACTCAGCACAGGAACGGAGAGACCCTTCAGCCCACCACCTTCATGTTAGTTCCTGTACTAGATTTCAGATCACTCCTGGCTCTTCCCCCTCAGTCCTGGAATTTTGCTTTTCAAAGATGTATCCAGGTTAAATGATCAAGTTGCAACTAAATCATTTCAAGGGGTGCGTTCAGATAATTTCACTGCTTCCCAATAGCATACTTTAGACATATACAACAACTTACACCATCATCAGACCAAGAAAGAGTTCCTGCTCTTTCTTCTCCTGGACTACACCTTAGTCTTTCCCCTTCCTTCTCAAGCATTATCTACATCTTGGAACATCTCACCTTTGCCTGACCCATTCAGCACCCACGTAAACACCAACTTGTTCCTTACACTTTCCGCCAAACTCCATCTCCATTTTCCCACAGAGACACCTTCACTGCTTTTCTCCTTCAGCAACTGCACAAAATGGCTTTGTGTGCTCCATGATTTCAAGCCGTCTCGATGCGCGCTCTCGCTCTCTCTTTCTCCTCTCTCTCCCTCCCGCTCCACAATATCATTACTGTCATATCTTTTCTTCAGCTCTGCTCCTATGAAAAATTCCCGGGCATATTCACAACCACCCCCTGTGCTCTCACTATTGATCAGTGGGGAGGTGCCGGTGTTGGACTGGGGTGGACAGAGTTAAAAATCACACACCAGGTTATAGTCCAACAGGTTTATTTGGAAGTACTAGCCTTCAGAGCACTGCTCCTTCATTAGGTAGCTTCATCAGGACAGCTACTTGATGAAGGTGCAGCGCTCCAAAAGCTAGTACTTCCAAACAAACCTGTTGGACTATGACCTGGTGTTGTGCAATTTTTAACTACTGCTACAGTATCAGAGCCCAGACCATCTGTGATCACTTCCTTGCATCTTTCCCCATGTGCATCGTATTTCCCTGTCCAAACCCTACTTTCAGTCTCCACCCAGCAAAATCTCTCCTCTGTTCAGTTACAATCACACTTGCACCATTCCAGCTGTCTCATAATTGGCCCTCTCTTCACCATAATTTGCTCAATCTGCTTCCCCCACAACATTCCCTCCCTCGCATGAGGCAACCTGGCCATAATTCTCTCAAGGCTCCTGTCACCCAACTCCTAAGCTCAGCTCTATTCCTACTTTCTGTCCTCACACCCTTTCTGTGAGCTCACCTTGTCCATGAAACCATATCCTGCTCTCTTCAACCTCATTGCCATTAGCATGGTGACCACCCAACATCCCTTCCTAGACCCCCAACATCTGTGAATCCCATCACCAATCCCCCTCTCCCCTCCAAACTCCCTCAATGTGCTGCCACTCCCAAATTAGGGCTCATTTTGTTGCAGAACTCCCTCCGAGCAGTTCTATAAGAAATCACACATGACATCCTAGAAGGCTGTGCCAAAGAGGACTTTTGCTTCTACAACTTCCTTCAACTACCTTTGACAGTTCACCTCCTCATTCTCCTCCAAAACCTCTCTTATATAAATGATATTGATGTGAACATAGGAAGTATAGTTAGTGAATTTGCAGACGACATCAAAATCGGAGGTGTAGTGGACAGCAAAGAAGGTTACCTCAGAGTACAATGGGATCTTGACCAGATGGGCCAAGGGGCTGAGGAGTGGCAGATGGAGTTTAATTTAGATAAATGTGAGGTGCTGCATTTTGGAAAGACAAATCAGGGCAGGACTTATACACTTAATGGGAAGGTCCTGGGGAGTGTTGCTGAACAAAGAGACCTGGGAGCTCAGGTTCTTAGCTCCTTGAAAGTGGAGTCAAAGGTAGATAGGATAGTGAAGGCTGCATTTGGTATGCTTTCCTTTATTGGACCGTGCATTGAGTATAGGAATTGGGGGGGTCACGTTGCAGCTGTATATGTCATTGGTGAGGCCACTTTTGGAATATTGCATTCAATTCTAGTCTCCTTGTTATAGGAAAGATGCTGTGAAACTTGAAAGGGTTCAGAAAAGATTTACAAGGCTGTTGGCAGATTGGAGGGTTTGAGCAAAAAGGAGAGGCTGAATAGACTGGGGCGGTTTTGCCTAGACTGTTCAAAGCTGAGGGGTGACCTTAAAAACGTTTATAAAGATCATGAGGGGTATGGATAGGGTGAATAGTCAAGGTCTTTTCCCCAGGGTAGGGGGCTCCAAAGGGCATAGGTGTTAGGTGAGGGGGGCAAGATTTAAAAGGGACCTGAGGGGCAACGTTTTCACACAGAGGGTGGCAGAGATTGATAAATTCTTGATGTCACAAGGAATTAAGGGCTTCGGGGAGACTGCAGGTAAGTGGAGTTGAAATGGCCATCAGCCATGATTAAATGATGGGCCAAATGGCTTTACTTCCACTCCTATGTCTTATGGTGCATGGAATGAGCTGCCAGAGGAAGTGGTGGGGGCTGATACAATGACAAATATAATTTGCCATCTGGAATAGTATATGAATAGGAAGGGTTTAGAGGGATATGGGCCAAATGCTGGCAAATAGAACTAGATTCATGTAGGATATCTGATCAGCATGGATAAAGTTTGCCGTAGGGTCTGTTTCCATGCTGCACATTTCTAGGACATTAGATTTACCAGGATGTTGCCAGATATGGAAGGTTTGAGTTATAAAGACAGGCCAGGTAGGCTCCAGTGAAAAATACCCCAGCCTAGGAGGTTGCAAGGTGACCTTATACATGTTTATAAAATCATGAGGGGTATAGATAGGGTGAATGGTGGGTGTCTTTTCCCTATGTTGGAGGATTTCAAGACTAAGGGGTACATTTTAAGGTGAGAGGAATGAGGGGCAATTTTTTTTTTCACACACCAATCACCCTCTGTGTAATGAACTCCCTAAGGAAATAGTGGATATGAACACAATTACAATGATTAAACGACATTTGGCTAAGTAGGTGAATAGGAATGTTTTGGAGGGCTATGGGCTAAGCAGGTCAGACTAGTTTTGTTTGGGAATATATTCAGCATGGACTGGTTGGACCGAAGGATCTGTTTTCATACTGTATGACTATCAGCCTGTCCCTCAAACAAACAGTCACCATTCTGAATCTGATGTGCGCTCCCCACTGGTCAACAACTCATTTCTCAGGTCCCAGAAATGGAAACCTAATTGAACAGGGCAGGAGAACAGGAAATAAAAGCACACACATGTATCCTTCAGTGCAATGGGGTACCTGCAACTTGCCCAGCAGTGCAGCTTCGGTATTGCCTTGTTTCGACTGCTTTGCTTTCCAGAACTGTTTCTGCGCTGAGTACCTGTTCATGGGGCACACCTTGAACAGGCAGTCTGGGGGTAAACAAGAATAAAAATCACGGTGCGTTACAAACTCAAAGACAGGGCATTCCTACTCTCTGTGATTTGTGAAGCAGTTATAAAGAACAAACGTCCCGTGGGTTTGTTCCTTTCTTTTTAACATTTGAACACCTGAAAATAAAGATGCATTATCCACCTCCATGCACATCATTTCCTGATTTAACGGAGGCAACCCTAGTTCAATTCTGCACTTTTAATCTTACCAATACTGCAGCACCTTTGAGCAACAATTTACACGCTATATTTACAATAAAGGTCAAGTCGCCACAGACCCACTGTTGCATTAGAGAGAGGTGACTTGTACTGGTTTAACCGGAGGGTCACCATGCCTCAGGGGGAGGGGAGAGGTTGAGGAGGAAAGTCTTTGTTTTGGTTCTGTTTGCCGAGCTGGGAATTTGTGTTGCAGATGTTTCGTCCCCTGTCTAGGTGACATCCTCAGTGCTTGGGAGCCTCCTGTGAAGCGCTTCTGCGATGTTTCCTCCGGCATTTATAGTGGCTTGTCTCTGCCGCTTCTGGTTGTCAGTTCCAGCTGTCCGCTGTAGTGGCCGGTATATTGGGTCCAGGTCGATGTGCTTATTCATTGAATCTGTGGATGAGTGCCATAGCTCTAGGAATTCCCTGGCTGTTCTCTGTTTGGCTTGTCCTATAATAGTAGTGTTGTCCCAGTCGAACTCATGTTGCTTGTCATCTGTGTGTGTGGCTACTAAGGATAGCTGGTCATGTCGTTTCGTGGCTAGTTGGTGTTCGTGTATACGGATCGTTAACTGTCTTCCTGTTTGTCCGATGTAGTGTTTTGTGCAGTCCTTGCATGGGATTTTGTACACTACATTGGTTTTGCTCATGTTGGGTATCGGGTCCTTCGTCCTGGTGAGTTGTTGTCTGAGCGTGACTGTTGGTTTGTGTGCTGTTATGAGTCCTAGTAGTTGCAGTAGTCTGGCTGTCAGTTCGGAAATGCTCCTGATGTATGGTAGTGTGGCTAGTCCTTTGGGTTGTGGCATGTCCTCGTTCCGTTGTCTTTCCCTTCGGCATCTGTTGATGAAATTGTGCGGGTATCCATTTTTGGCGAATACATTGTATAGGTGTTCTTCTTCCTCTTTTTGTAGTTCTGGTGTACTGCAATGTGTTGTAGCCCTTTTGAATAGTGTCTTGATTCAACTTCTTTTGTGTGTGTTGGGGTGGTTGTTTTGTAGTTCAGGACTTGGTCTGTGTGTGTGGCTTTCCTGTGAACCTTTGTGGCGAATTCTCCGTTCGGTGTTCTCTGTACCATCACGTCTAGGAATGGGAGTTGGTTGTCCTTTTCTTCCTCTCTAGTGAATCGGATTCCTGTGAGTGTGGCGTTGATGATCTGGTGTGTGTTCTCTATTTCTGTGTTTTTAATCATTACAAAGGTATCATCCACATATCTGACCCAGAATTTGGGTTGAATTTGCAGTAAGACTGTTTGTTCTGACCTTTGCATTACCGCTTCTGCTATTGGGGGCGGGGGGTGGAGAATGACTGTTTTCACCAATGTATTTGGACTTGGAAGGAGAATTGGCTGTAGACTACCTTTACACACAAAAGGTGGTCACAGCTAGAACTCTCCTCCACAAATGACACGCTTCCATCAGCCAAGAGAAGGGATCTGACTGTACAGAATCACATTCTACATCTCCATGACACTGCACACAGTGACACTACAGAATGGTGTTTAAATGCTCTATACATACAGTCAGATACTGACAGTCCAGGTAACTCTGAATAACACAAACAGGATAAATACATCCTCAGAAACGATTCAATGCCCAGGTATATAAAAAAAAAGTGGTGTGTATTTTTTTCTCTTATTCACTTGTGGGATGTGGGCATCGCTGGCTGGGCCAGCATTTACCGCTCGCCCCCAGGTGCCCTTGAGGTGGTTGGTGGTGAGCTGCCTTCTCTAACCGCTATAGTCCACGTGCTGCAGGTAGACCCACTATGCCCTTAGGGAGGGAGTTCCAGAATTTCATGCATCTGTTAATGAATCTCTAGTCTTTTCATGCTGTTAATCTATATTTCTACATTTCTTTTCATGCCTCCACTGATTTGTTGTTGAGACTATTTTTGCCAAGTGATTCCATCTGCTTCCTCCAGCAATGTCTACCGTCTTCAAGACACACTGCTGGAGTTCACCAAGCCGTCTTTAGACTGCACCTTCCAAACCCAATGACCTCTACCACCCAGAAAGGCAGATAAAATGGGGTCACTGCCACTTGCTAGCCTCCAGTTCCCCCTGGCCAGGCTTCCACCCATTGACTCTATATACAGTTCTCACTGCCTCGGGAAGGCAGCCAACATCAGAAACCCCTGCCAGCCAAGCTGTACTCTCGTCAACCTCTTCTGTCAGGCAGAAGATACAAATGCTTAAACACGCGTACCAACAGCTTCTTCCCCACAGTTATTAGACTTCTGAATGACCCTCTCAAACGTTAA
Organism: Chiloscyllium punctatum; assembly: GCF_047496795.1. Taxonomy (NCBI): domain Eukaryota; kingdom Metazoa; phylum Chordata; class Chondrichthyes; order Orectolobiformes; family Hemiscylliidae; genus Chiloscyllium; species Chiloscyllium punctatum. The sequence continues at coordinate 16,052,873 of NC_092782.1, forward strand.
ATTTAATGCCGATCTCTCACTCTGTGCACCTTCTCTGCAGCTCTGACATTGTATTCTCTCTGTTCTCACAGAATCATAGATTCCCTACAGTGTGGAAACAGGCCCTTCGGCCCAACAAGTCCACATGGACCCTCTGAAGATTAACTCACCCAGATCCAGTCCCTTACCCTGCTACTCTACATTGCCCCTGAGTAATGTACCTAACCTACACATCCCTGAACACTATGGGCAATTTAGCCTGGCCAATTCACCTGACCCGCTCATCTTTGGTCTGTGGGAGAAAACTGGAGCACCTGGAGGAAACCCACATAGACACAGGGAGAATGTTTGTGTGGAGTTTGCACAGTCGCTTGAGGCTGGAATCGAACCCGGGTCCCTGGCGCTGTGAGGCAGCAGTGCTAACCACTATAAAGCAAATCAAAATCAAAGTCAGTTCAGAGCCTCTCTTCTCGATCACGTGTCGTCCACGATGTGAAGGAACAAGTTTCACCCCATGATTTCTTGGAAATACCTTGGTGTTCCCTCATTGTCCCTGGATGACAACTCAGGCAGGGCCTTACTAACAGCCCTGCGGCCGGGTCAACATCATATTGGCTGCAGCCAATCATGAAGGCAGCTCCTCAACACTCAAGGGGCAATAAGAGGTGCATAACAGATACAGCAGACAATGCCTTGATGCTGCCATTTTCAACCTTGCTTTCAAATCCCTCCACGGCCCCTCTTCATCCCAGCTCCATCCTCTCCTTCGGCCCACATCTCTGAGGTGCCTGCACTACCCGAACTCTGCCCTCTCTAGCTTTGTCCCTTCCACAGGCAGATGCTGCACCTTCAGCTGCCTCTGTCCCAAAGTCTGGAGATCTCTCCCTAAACTTCTCGCATTCTCAAACTCTTAAGGTGCTCCTCGGAGCCCTTCTGACCAGTGAGCTGCTAGGTGGTTGCTTAAGACTTCTTAATTAAAAACAAAAATGGAGAGCTGGAGTAAACGCAGAGAAACTCGACAGGCCTGGCAGCATCCGCAGAGAGAAACAGAGTTAACGCTTCGGGTCTGATGAGATTCCCCTTCAGAACACGAACTCTGCTTCTCTCTCCATAGATGCTGCCAGACCTGCTGAGCTTCTTCAGCAGGTTCTGTTGAACACTGCTCACTCACACTCGTCATAAGCACCTCACAACACGACATGTCAAGAAGAGTGTTGCAACAGGATACTCAGTCTGAAACTTGCTAACTCAGTGCTTCCTGGTTTTTCTCTCCAAGTTCAACACCATATATGCAGCTGCCAGAACCAACTGAACAATTAGAAACAACGTTAGGTGACGGACAAAACAGAACTGACCATTCATGGGTAATACCCATACTCATTTATACATAAAACACACCACCAACACACACACACACACAAAAACAACAACCTGGGTCACTCACATCACGGGGCTCTACAATGGTTTTATTTTGAACCGTTTCAGCTCTTACAAAAAAAAAGGGAAATATGGCAAATCAGAGCATCTTCTGCAAAGAGCAATCTAATAATAGACTAGTTGATGTGTCTCAGCAATACCAGTTAAGGGATGGACCCAGAGGAACTTCTTTATTTTCACCAGGGGTGGCATGGTGGTTCAGCAATTAGCACCACTGCCTCACAACTCCAGGGGCCTGGGTTCAATTCCCGCCTCAGGCGACTCTCTGTGTGGAGTTTGCACATTCTCCCAGTGTCTGTGTGGGTTTCCTCCGGGTGCTCTGGTTTCCTCCCACAGTCCAAAGATGTGTAGGTTAGGTGAATTGGCCATGCTGAATTGCCCGTAGTGTTTAGGGATGCGTAGGTTAGGTGTGTTAGTCAGAGGTAAATATAGGTTGGGGAATGAGTCTGGGTGGGTTACTCTTTGGGGGGGTTGGTGTGGACTTGTTGGGCTGAAGGGCCTGTTTCCACACTGGAGGGATTCTATTCTATTTACTCTTCCACATGGCCTTTCTTCAAATCCCCAACCTAAAGTGGCTGTTGTTTGAAGTTTTCAAAGAGGTAGATAGAGTTGTTCGGGCTAAAGGGATCAAAGAGTACGGGGGAAAAGCGGGGAACGGAGTTGGATAATCAGCCATGATCATACAGAGTGGTTAAGTAAACGCCAGGTTCCAGAGTTGAAGGGATTGGCTTATGAGGAGAGGCTGAGAAGACTGGGATTGTAGTCAATGGAATTTCGAAGAATTGGGGTTGGGGGGAGGCGATCTTATAGAAACACGGACAATTATGAAGGGAAGAGATAAGATAGAAGTAGATAGGATGCTTCCACTGGCAGGTGAAACTGGGACAAGAGGGCGTAGCCTCAGAATTAAGGGGAGCAAATCTAGGTCTGAACTGAGATGGAACTTCTTCACCCAGTGGGTTGTGAATCTGTGGAATTCCCTGCTCAGTGAAGTGGTTGAGGTTTCCTCATTGAATGTTTTTAAAGCTAAGATAGATAACGTTTTGAACAGTAAAGGAATTAAAGGCGACGGTGACAGGGCGGGTAAGTGGAGCTGAGGCCACAAAAAGATCAGCCATGATCCTCTGGAATGGTGGAGCGGGAATGATGGCCTACTCCCGCTCCTAGTCCTTGTGGTAAAGGGACTTGCTCCTCGTATCTCGATGCCTTTGTTTGTCTGAGACCTCAGGCACCCAGCAAGGGATGCCTCCCTCGATACTGTGAAGAATTGGCAGCTAAAGTGAGATGCGAACCCACAACTTTGTGGTTCAGAAGTGAGAGAATTCTCACCGAGCCCCAGGCAACACCCTCGGAGCCCTTGTAGTGCTGACATCCAGCTCCCGGTGAATTAAAACAGCAAATTTCAATTAATGCAAAGGTTCAAATCCTTATGTGCAAAACAATGTTAAAACTTACATCACCACCACGTGGGAACTCTTTGTGGAACACCTCCACTCTGTCTGTAGTTTGCACATTCTCCCTGTGTCTGTGTGGGTTTCCTCCGGGTGCTCTGGTTTCCTCCCACAATCCAAAAATGTGCAGGTTAGGTGAATTGACCATGCTAAATTGCCCGTAGTGTTAGGTGAAGGGGTAAATGTAGGAGAATGGGTCTGGGTGGGTTACGCTTCGGCGGGTCGGTGTGGACCTGTTGGGCCGAAGGGCCCGTTTCCACACTGTAAGTAATCTAATCTAATCTAATCTAATCTAATCTAATCTAATCTAATCTAACCCTGACCTCCCAGTCAATAAACCATCTCGCACTCAAGAGAACATTTCTATTCTGGGTTTGCTCCACCGTTCCAACAAAGCACAATGCAAACATCTCACTTAGAAACTTTACAACCTCAAGATCTCATCACGGAGTTCCACAGCTTGAGAACTGGCCACATGGTGCCCATTTTCCATTTTCCCCCAAAACCAACACACACACACACACACACACACACAGAGTTTGTTCTACTGCAACATTTGTTTCTTCAACACAAATTGGTTTTAACGCGATTAAAGTATTTAGATTTGTGTGTAAAATGCAAACTTCCCTTACCTGTACTAGGTATAATGTAATTCTGGCCCCATTAGTTTAAATGGTGCGGCTATTGTGCGATTTTCTTATAACGCTGGATCACATGAGAACGGAATTATCGCATTATATCAGAACTGACTGTATCTACATGTGCACGCATGCTCAAGGGCTTGCCTTGTTTGTACAAAAACTGAAATTGCTGGAAAAGCTCAGCAGATCTGTGGAGAGAAATCAGACTTAAAGCTTCAGGTCGAGGGATCCTTCCTCGGGACTGGGCTTGCCTCGTTTGTCTCTTATTTACTTCGCTGAAGGTGGAGAGGGCCTACTTACAGCCTACCTTGCACCAATTCAACACCTCAGTTTCTCTTTTCACCTCAATTAGCAACCTCTCCACACCATCGGTGCCCCTTACTCCCCCTATGCCTCTGTCCAAAATGTAAAACTCACTGTTTTGCAATCCCTTTCAGTTCTGAAGTAGTCATACCAAGCTCCAAATGTTAACTCATCTCTTTTCCACAGACTCGGACAGATCAGAGTTGCTCTAGCATTCTCTGTCTCTCTCTTTCAGACTGCCAGCATCTGCTGGAACATGCTTTGATCAGAGGTAGGTCTTTGTACCAATCACTGAAATGGAGCCATTGTTTAAAGTCTATCTGTCTACAGTGACCCCAAAATGGAATGAAGAAGATATTCAATTCCAAATAATGGACTGGCAGATTCAACAAAACCCAAGACTTTTTTTTAAACTCAATACAAATGACTATTTTCCTTTATTAATTTGTATTTGAATGAACCAGAAAATGTGACATCTTTAAAACCAAAACAAACTCTCTGACTCGACTCTCTCAAACAGTTCTGACCATTGAGGTACTGTTTTGCTTTGTAAAGTTGTTTTCAAACACTTCAATCTATCACATTTATACTTGCAGAAAGAACTGTGTAAATTATTAATAGATGACACCAGAATTGCACACCAACAGTGGCCTGACCAATTACCTTTACAGCCGCAACATGACCTCCCAACTCCTGTACTCAATACTCTAACCAATAAAGGAAAGTATACCAAACGCCTTCTTCACTATCCTATCTACCTGTGACTCCACTTTCAAGGAGCTATGAATCTGCACTCCAAAGTCTCTTTGTTCAACAACACTCCCTAGGACCTTACAGTGTGTAAGTCCTGCTAAGATTTGCTTTCCCAAAATGCAGCAGTTCGCATTTATCGGAATTAAACTCCATTTGCTACTTCAAGCCCATTGAGCTAGCTGATCAAGATCCTGTTGTAATCTGAGGTAACCTTCTTCGCTGTCCACTACACCTCCAATTTTGGTGTCATTTGCAAACTTACTAACTGTACCTCTTATGCTCGCATCCAATTCACTTATATAAACAACAAAAAAATAGAAGACCCCACACACTATGGGAAAGATGTTATGAAGCTTGAAAGGGTTCAGAATAGATTTACAAGGATGCTGCCAGGGTTGGAGGATTTGAGCTGTAGGGAGAGGCTGGGGCTCTTTTCCCTGGAACTTTGGAGGCTGAGGAGTGACCATATAGAGGTTCAAAATTATGAGGGGCATGGATAGAATAAATAGACAAAGTCTTTTCCCTGGGTCAGGGAATCCAGAACGAGAGGGCATAGGTTTAGGGTGAGAGGGGAAAAAAATATAAAAGAGGCCTAAGGGGCAACCTTTTGACACAGAGGGTGGTGTGTGTATGGAATGAGCTGCTCGAGGAAGTGGTGGAAGCTGGTACAATAGCAACATTTAAAAGGCATGTGGATGGTTATATGAATAGGAAGGGTTTGGAGGGATATGGGCTGGGTACTGGCAGATGGGACTAGATTGGGTTGGGATATCTGGACCAAAGGGTCTGTTTCCGTGCTATTACATCTCTATGACACTATGAGAGCACTAAACGTAGGAATCGCTAATAAAAATGAAGTGGACATGGTTTAGCTGTCAAATGATGACCTTGTCTCAATATTAACTGTTACTCTGATTAAAACAGTCTCCTGCAATTCATACGCAGACTGTCAGCCACATGTTAAATGATTCAGAGAAATCTCTCCACTAATACATCGAACTGGCAGGAGGTGACAAAGACAGCCAGAGTCAGAGCATTTGGGCAAAGCAAGTTATTCTGCTGGAGACGGCTAATAACGGTCACCGATGGATAGGAGTCAATAGGGTTACACTCTTCCCCCTTGAATCAGGTTGGTTCAGGTTCCACTCCAGAACTTGAACAAACAATCCAAGCTGACACTGCAGTGCAGTACTGAGGGAGGGCTGCACTGTCAGAGGCACTGCCTCCCAAATGAAATATCAAAACAATGTGCTGTCTGCTCTCTCAGATTCCACAACACTACTTCACAGAAGGTGCAGGAAGTTCTGCCTGATGCCCTGATTAATTTCTTTTCACGAACAGAACAGAAACAGTTTTCTCAGTCCCTTTATCTTGTGGCCATAAATGGGATCTTGCTGTGCTCAAAACTTAGCATCTGCATTTCCTCCATTACAGCTGAGGTTATGCTTCAGTGAAATATAACACTATCTGTTAACCTCTTTGGGAAAGTCCCAGCATTTTAAAAGGTGCTGTACAGATCCATGTTTTTGTGTCATTGGCCTGAAAGGCACTAATATTGTGACTGTGACAGAGGAAGGCATGTTCCAGATGATTTATGTTATGTGCCCTTAGTGAAGGCTCAACTCCAAACAAAACTCCTGCTGTGCATGACCCAGGACAACATGGTAACAATCCTGCAGAATTGGCTTTGAATACAAACTAGGCCTTTTCCAATGAAGCCAACCCTCCTACAGCCCCAATGATCCAAGATTCCTGCTCCCCACTCCTCCCTCCCTGTCGCAGGGCAGCTTTTCGAATGATCGTTTTCTCTTGGTTACCAGTTCTCAACAAATCATAGAACCTGTGCATTGGGAAATCAGGCCATTCAGCCCATCAAGTCAACACTGACCCTCTGAAGAACATCCCACCCAGACTCTCACCACCTCCCCCCCCACCACCCGAGACAAGGGCTAATTCTTGTTTTTTTTTAAAAAAGCCTCACGAATGGTTTTTGTGAAGGGAAATCTGCCATTCGTACCTGGTCTGGCCCTACATGCGACTCCAAACCACAGCAATGTGGTTGACTTTTAATTGTCCTCTAAGCAATTAATACTGGCCTAGTCAGCAATGCCCACACCTCATAAATTAATTTAAAAAGAACTTCACAACAGGAAAGTGGATATGTATGTGAAAATGAAACATTTGCAGGGCTTAGGGAGGGGCAGCAGATAGTCAGTACAGGAATAATGGGTCAAACAGCCACTTATGTATTGTAACCTTTTGGGACTGGATTAAATGCTTGGAATGTTCCTTGGCTCCATACAACAGCAGAAGGACACTTGCTGATTTTGCTATTGAGTATTAGGATTAGGGTGGCTCAGTGGTTAGCATTGTTGTTCTTTAGAGGGTCACTATGGACCCATGGGCCAAATGGCCTCTTTCAACACTGTAGGGATTCAAAGACTCGGTGCTTGTCAGATCGAGCAACCGATGGAAGGAGCTGTTCCTTTCTGATTGCTCACCTCTCATTATGGAACAAGGATCTGAATATTGCACAGACTGGGAACCCTTGAGAAAAGCTCAAGAGTATTGGAGTAGGACATGCAGGATATAACCGAATCCACCAGGATATAACAGAATCCACCAGGATATAACAGAATCCACCAGGATATAACAGAATCCACCAGGATATAACAGAACGGACAATGCTCACCGCCATCAAAAAGCCCACAGCATCCAGGGCAGGAACTCCCCGGTCAAGCCAAAAATTAGCCCTCCACTCAATAAATGAGAGATCACGGTTCAGATAGGGGATTGGAGATAAACAACGGGATTGAGAAGGCTGCTGGATCAACCTGAAAAGTCTCCGAGGCTCAGTATTAACCTCCACAGTGGCACCTTTCTGCAGAGACTGACTCATCACACGTTTCAACAAAATAAAAACACAGCCATCTTTTTAACCTGTTAGACTCTGTCCTAGGTATGCATCATACTAAGAATCCTCACGGCCTGGAGGAGTCTGGTGTTGGACTCGGGTGGACAAAGTTTTAAAAACAAAAATCACAACAACGCCAGGTTACAGTCCAACAGGTTTGTTTGGAAGCACTCCTTCATCAGGTGGCTGTGGAGCATAAGAGCACAAGAGAATCCTCAGTGTGGATCTCAGCAGTTTTATCCCACAAGAATGCAAGGCCCACATTTGCTGACAACAGCCAAACACACTGGGTTTTTTTTTGTCATTGCGTGTTGTAATCTGCTACTCCTCTGAGTGGAATCCAAGGTGGGGCATGCTTTTTAACACCAACCTGACAGGGCAGGCAGGGCCTATGCCAGACTAATAAAAGCACTTCTGATGGCATGGCACAGGAGGGGTCATCTTGGGTCAGCTCTCTAGTGTGGACTTAAACCCACAACATCAGCCACACCTGATAATCCTTTTATCTGCTCACAAATTTAACTTTCAAAAATAACATTCGTGATCACTGTCAGCGGTTAAGGTCACAATGCCGACCTGATTGCAGAAGCTAATAATCCTTTCCCATAACACTCCTGGGTCACTCATCGCCTTTCCTTCATTCCCACCCGAGAATTCCTAATGCCATGTCAACCACAGCCTTTCACTGTGTGATCCAAACCAACTGAATGAAAAATATTATTTTCACTGCTGTTTGATTTTAATTTTTAAAAATTTGCTTTTAACAAAGGAGGGCAAGTATAGATGAGGGAGCCCATTTAAGCCCACTGACCCTTCCTTAACAATTAAACAGGGCCTACTGGTTTGATTCAGCCATTGCTGTTACAACCTTCACTCAATAAGATGCCACTCAATAAGGTGTGAAGTTTCTAAGCAGCTCTGCTCCCTTAGACTGGACTGTCTCCACTCAGTGTGCAGCATCCACCTCTCCACCTTACCGGTCGGTGAAAGTTGGTAGTCGTGTCTGAGGATTAGTACCTTGGAGCAACCTGGTAGTGATATAATGGGGCTGCACATCCCTGTGTATAAATACCACAGTGTGGGTGGAGTTTGGACAGTCTGGTTAGAAGACACACTGTATTGTGTGACTCTCTGAAAGAAACACAGAGCACATGGAAATGTATAGTTGAAGATAGATTAGTTATTAACTTATGTAATTATAAGTCAGAGCCTGATATTTGTTTTCCACATCAAATAACAGTTAGTATGAAAGTATAATGGCTAGTGTTACCTTGAAGTGCAAGTCTGAAAGCAGTTTTTGACTTTGCCTTCTCCAGAACCAGTCCGACTGAAACCCAAACTCAAGCAGTTATGAAAGCATGGTAGGAGAGATACACAACCAACAATAGATGATTTGAGGCTTCCAAGAAACTCTACTATATATACTGTTAAACCTTGCACTGCTCTCTAACACAGGACATTCCATCCTCTCTTCTGGAGTCTCAGCAGAACGTAACTTCAGACATTAGTTTCATTTTATCTTATACTCTATGATACCAAGAACGTTTGCATTCTCATTAGGACTGCATTGCATGTTCTGCCCAATAGCACCTGAGACTCAACTGAAAGCTACATACAGTAGAGTACAGTACAGGCCCTTCAGCCCTCGATGTTGTGCCGACCTTTTATCCTACTCTAAAGATCAAACTAACCTATGTACCCTTAGAGTCATAGAGATATACAGCATGGAAATCATTGTACTATCTTCCATGTGCCTGTCCAAGAATCACTTAAATGTCCCTAATGTACCTGACTCTACTACCACCGCTGGCAGTGCATTCCACATACCCACCACACTCGGTGTAAAGAACCTACCTCTGACATCTTCCCTAAACCTTCCTCCAGTCACCTTAAAATTGTGCTACCTTGTGACAGACATTGCAGCTATAGAAAAAAAAGTCTCTGGCTATCCACTCTATTGAAGCCTCTCCCCATCTTGTACACCTCTATCAAGTCACCTCTCATCTTTCTTGGTTCCAATGACAAAAGCCCCAGCTCCCTCAACCCAAGACATTCCCTCCAGTCTGGGCAGCATCCTGGTGAATCTCCTCTGCACCCTCTCTAAAGCTTCCACATCCTTCCAACAGAGGTGACCAGAACTGTACACAATATTCTTAAGTGTGGTCTAACCAGGGCTTCATTGAGCTGCAGCATAACCTTGCAGCTTTTAAACTCAATCCCCGTGCTAATGAAAGCCAACACACCATACACCTGAACAACTGCATCAACTTGGGTGGCAACTTGGAGGAATCTATGGACATGGACCCCAAGATCCCTCTGTTCCTCCACACTACCAAAAATCCTGCTTTTAAACCTGTATTACAGTACAACACAGCACAGGAAGAGCCTATGTTGTGCCAAACACAACATCAAATTCAACTAATCGCTTCTGCCTACCCATGGTCCATATCCCTCCATTCCTTACATATTCATGTAATTACCTAAAAGCCCCTTAAAGGCCCATATCGTATCTGCCTTCACCACCAACCCTGGCAGTATGTTCCAGACCATTCTCTGCGTAAGAACACTTGCCCCTCACATCTCCTTTGAACTTTCCCCCTTTCACCTTAAATACATGCCATCTAGGATCAGACATTACAACTGTGAAAAAACAAGTATTGTCAACCCTATCTATGCCTCTTATAATTTTATAAACTTCTATCAGGTCACCTCTCAGCTTCCGCTGTTTGAGAAAACAACCCAAATCTATCCAGCCTCCCTTCACATCCTCTAATCCAGTCAACATCCTGGTAAACCTCTTCTACACCCATTCCAAAGCCTCCACCATCCTTCCTGTAAACATATTGAACGCAATACTCTAAATGTAGTCTAATCAAACTTTTATAAAGCTGCAACATCACTTCCTGACTCTTGTACTGAATGCCTTGACCAATATAGGCAAGCATGTCATTCGTCTTGTTTACCACCCTATCTAGCTGCATGGCTGGTTTCAGGGAGCTATGGACTTGGACTCCAAAATCCCTCTGTACATCATTGCTAAAAAAAAAATCACACAACACCAGGTTATAGTCCAACAGGTTCAATTGGAAGCACACTAGCTTTCGGAGCGACGCTCCGAAAGCTGGTGTGCTTCCAATTAAACCTGTTGGACTATAACCTGGTGTTGTGTGATTGTTAAACTTGGTACACCCCAGTCCAACACTGGCATCTCCAAATCATGACTACATCAATACTGTTCAGAATCCTGCCATTGACTCTATACTTTTCCTTAATATTTGATGTCCCAAAGTGCAGCACCTCACACTTGCCCAGATCAAACACCATCTGCCATCTCTCCGCCCATACCCACACCTGAGCTATATCCTGCTGCATCCTTTGACAACCTTCTACACTATCCACAGCTCCACCAATCTTGGGGTTGCCTGCAAACGTACTAACCTTACTAACATCTACGTTTTCATCCAAGTCATTTATGTAAATTTGCAAACAAGAAGAGGTCCAGCCTGAAAAAGCATCCTGCCACCACTACCCTCTATTTCCTATGGACAAGCCAATTCTGAATCCACGCGGCCAAGTCATTGTGGATCCCATTCATTTTCTTCTGTATGAGCCTACCCTGAGGGATATTGTCGAAAGCCTTACTAAAATCCATGTAGGCCTGCTCTACCTTCATTGATCACCATCATCACCTCCTCAAAAAATTCAATCAAGTTAGTAAGACATAACCTGCCCTGCACAAAGCCATGCTGACTGCCCCTCATTAGACCCGGTTTTTCCAAGTGTGTGAAAATCCTATCCCTAAGAATCCTTTTCAATAACTCCCCAACCAGCAATGAGAGACTCACTAGTCTACAGTTTCCTGGATTGTCCCTATTTCCCTTCTTGAACAGAGGAAGAACATTAGTTACACACCACTCCTCTGGGACCTCTCCAGTGACTAGCGAGAATGCAAAGACCTTGGTCAAGACCAGGTCTGAAATAAATACAGAAAACGCTGGAGAAACTCAGCAGAGCTTCTTAAGAAGAACAGTAGGTGGAATCAAAACATTAACGCTGTTTCTCTCTGAAGATGCTGCCAGACCTGTTGAGTTTCTCCAGCCTTCTGTGTTCTCATTTGCACCAGAAACTCTCTCCCGATCCTCCCACCTGGGACACCATTCCATCCTGTATATACACCACAATCCGCTGCAGAAGTAACCACTTCCCATCGAGGCCATTAGCACAAAATCTGCCACCACAAAAGCAGATGAGGAGGTGTCCTGCCACCCTGAGGCTTCGTGAAAGAGCTGTCCAGAGTCTCCCGTCCTCAATCGTCCAACAACAATTGCACTTATATGGCACTTTTGACAACAGAAAGTATCTCCAAAGTTCCTCAGGGGAGTGCGACAGCACAAAGGTCTTCACATTGAGGAGATTATAAAGAGGATCTGGTGATGCTGTTGTAGGGGCTGCACCTCATTGTGTATAAATACCATAATGGGGTGGAGTTTGGACTGTCTGGAAGAGGGTCACTGGATTGTGAGATTCTCTGAAAGCAACACAGAGCCCTGTACATGCACCTGATGACAGGTTAATTATTACCTAATAAGTTAGTTAGAGTCTGATACATGTTTCCCATGAAAGAGTTTGAAGGAGCAGAGTCGATTTCTAAGCTTTAGGGCCTAGACGTGGCTACCAATCATGGAAGAGAAGGAACGTAAGAGAAATGCACAGATTGTTTCTTGGAGTTAAAGTCAATAAGCCTCCTTTACACAAAGTGATAAACATTTCCTAGAGAATCTCACATACTCTAAAAATCTCTCTTCAGAGTGCGTCACAACTAAGGGTCGTAAAACTGGCATGGACACTGGGTCAAAGCTAGTGAACAAGATGTCTGGCCAGGACATTGCCAGCTGTTGTTTCTCCTGCACTCTATGGTGGGGGAAGGGTTGTTGTCTTTGAAGCAGATTACCTCCCTTCACTGCTGCTTGTCCCTTCTTTGGGAAATGGACCGCTGGTAGTTTCTGTGGATACATGTGGGGATGTTAATGAGTTGACAGCAGTGAAACTGTGCAATTCATGACCCAAGTGCAGTGGCTGCTGGGACATGGAGTAAACTTAAAAAGAGGAGATCGACTGATGCTTAGTCAGTAAAAGATTGAAAGGTTACAGGGAGCAGGCAGGAGAGTGGAGTTAAGGCCGAGGTCAGATCAGCCAAGATCACATTAACTAGTGGAGCTGGCTCAAATATGTTCGTATGTTAATGATTCCTACACTCAGCACAAAAATTAGCTTCCAAAGCAAAATGTACTCCTGACAAACTGGAACATGCAGTTACATGTAAAATAACTAGGATCACGTTGCCGGAAGGAAACCTTTCAGTCTGTGTGAATCACATGGAGAAAGCATATATCCTACCTGCAGATTTCTCCAACTGAGCAGAAAATGTCAACCTTTTCATTCAGGGGACAAGCGAAGCTCATTTATCTTTGTAACCTTAGTTTATGGTATTAGTGAATTGGCAAGTGATCATGAAATCTGTGCTTAACTTTATATCGTCTGCTGTAAAAGGTTAAATAAACTCAGAGATCCTAATCATTTCCTACATTAACTTTCAAATGCGACCTCGGTGTCATTGTGACCCATTACCTCCCATCCCACACAGAGAACAGCGGTGAGGAAGTTGGAGGAAGAAACAGCCTTTCAGCTGGTGCTGCGGCTCAGTTGGTAACCCCTCGCACATCGGAGACCAGAAGGTTCAAACCCCACTCCAGAGATTCAAACATTGCAAATTGTGAAAATTTAGAATCAGAGCTTACAGCACCACGTCACATTGGTAGTTGGGTCCATATATTTACAATGCTACAATAGCAATCAACTAGAAAGGACGATCCAATCCTGAGGTGGTAAAAATACCAGCATTGCATTCAACAATAAGCAGTTGCGAAATGGGCACGGTGGATCACTGATTAGCACCGCTGCCACGTGGCGTCAGGAACTCTAGTTCAATTCCAGCCTCGGGCAACTGTCTGTGTGGAGTTTGCACATTCTCCCAGCGTGTGCGGGTTTTTTCCAGGTGCTCCGGTTTCCTTCCACAGTCCAAAGATGTGCAGCTCAGGTCGATTGGCCATGTTAAATTGCCCCTAGTGCCCAGGGATGTGCAGGCTAGGTGGGAAACGCGGGGTTATGGCAATACAGTGGGGGGCTGGGTTCGGGTGGGATGCTCCTTGGAGGGTAATTGTAGACATAATGGGCCGAATGGCCTTTTCTACACTGTAGGGAACCTATGAGTGGTGGAGGTTTCATCAGCACCGGACCCAGATCAGGGGTGACAAGGGCTCAGGATTTCTGTCCCTCCCTCCGTATCAGTGATTTCAATTTTGTTAAAAACAAACAAACAGGTTGCAGAAGTAAATGGCTCTAAAACAAAAGCAGGCGGCCTTGTGCCTAAAGAAGTTACTTTGTGGGGTTTTTTTTTCCCTTTCTCCATCCTAAATCAACCAGAGAGCCTTGCTCAAACCAACCAATCAGCTGCTTACTGTGAGCCAATGAGCTGCCTCTAAACTGTCACGGTCAAGGGTCCAACAAGTACCTGGCCAATGACAGTCGTGAAATTTTACTTCTGTCACAGCCTTACCAATAAACAGGCCACAGCAGTAGTCAGGCCCCATGAGGTACAACCCTCAATTGTTTCCATACCTCCAGATTAAGATGCAAAGCATGCTGAAGGAAATAAATTGACCTGTTTTGCCAAACGACACATACAAGGGCACAGCCTTGCTGCCATGTCTTTAGCAGAATCAAACTCCAGGCTGCGTGCCAATAAGTCTAGTTGTGTAATCAGTATATCAAGGACAAAGCATTGTTTAATAGCTGATTCCAGAGTTTAAACCCTGCTCCGCAGTACACCAACGTGTAGAATCTCAATAAACTGTAACAAATTCCTCGTGCACCAATGTGGAATCTCAATCAACTGTAAAGAGATTTTCAGTCCACAACATGGCCTCAAAATCAAGTAAACGATTGGTAATCCAGCACGTCACTGGTTAAAAATCACTACAGTGAGTGCTAAAAGGTTGGGAGTTTGACATTCCACACTGGAGCGTTACAAAGCTGAAATTCACAAACCTTAGTATTTAGTAAATGTCAGGGCTCCACAAACCGGCTGGATGGAGGAGAATTTTTTAAAGACCTCATGTTTTTAAAAAACATTTTTGCTTTTATATCATGCTTTTCACAGCCATACTTTGGCCATCTTACTTTATAGACAGTAGTGTGCTGCATGTGAAGTGCAGTCATTGCTTTAAGTGTAGAAACACATACAGCAATACAAACAATGAACCATGGGCTAACAAATCAGACCATTCGCTCTATTGAAACAAAGGCACAATCCTGCAGATGCTGGAAGGTTGAAATACAAACAGAAATGGCAAAAAAAAAAGTACTCAAAGGTAGACCATAACTGTGGGGAGAACGAGTGCTCAGATTATTGACGAGATTCATCTTGTAGGACCTGGCTGGGATATCGAAGACTAAAAAAGAATGAGGGACATATGTGATGGTTTCACATTAATTAAGTAATAATTGGTATGGACTTTACCGAATGTATAAACACAGGGAATGGGTGATGAGTTTTGCTGAGGTTTAAATAGAAGTAAAACTTTGATGTGAAAGTGTAGGCCCAAATGCCATTTAACCAGTGTTTAATATTGACCAGAACTCAAAATTGGCCAAGATGGGACAGATTTAAGCAAGAATGGAAGCGGAGAACGAGGGCAGGAATAATCACCGGGAGGGGGGGTGGGGGGAGCGGGACAGAGGGGTCTGTGGCAAGGTGGAAGGCAGAAGAGAGGGAGTAGGTCAAAGGGTTATCGTGCAAAGCAGACGGAAGAGCTCATAAGGGGGGGCAAATGGCAACAGCAAAATTGTTGCAGGCAACTGCTATCAGTAAAAGCAGTGCCGCTGGATATGGTTGGAAAACATTACATTGAGAAGCTGCAAATTGGTCGTGTTGAGCTTCATTGAAACACTACAGGCAGCTGGGGAACAGAAAAGGTAAGAATGGAAGCAAGGTGGAGAATGAAGGCTCACGGTTGTACTTGGCCACAGATGATTCAACAAGGTAATTGGCCAAGCCAACGCTGAAAGGTAGCCCCTGCTCCACTGAGGGCGGAGCTGGGATGTTGGATGATGAGCAGGATGGAACGTTACAAAGCACGGTCTTCCATCTCTTGGGCTCACACAGACAGAGGAGGAGGTCTTACCAATAACAAAAGACCAGTCCAGAGTGTTGCAGAGAAACACGTCAAGTGATTTGATTTAGTATTGTCACATGGGCGGCCTGGTGGCTCAGTGGTTAGCATTGCTGCCTCACAGCACCAGGGTACCAGGTTCGATTCCTGCCTCAGGCAGCTATCTGTGCAGAGTTTGTACATTCTCCCCGTGTCTGCATGGGTTCCCTCCGGGGGCTCCAGTTTCCTCCCACAATCCAAAGATGTGCAGGTTAATTGCCCATAGTGTTCAGGGATGTGTAGGTTAGATGCATTAGTCAGGGGTAAATATAGAGTAATAGGGTCGGGAAATGGGTCTGGGTGGGTTACTCTTCAGCAGGTTGGTATGGACTTGTTGGGCCAAATAGCCTGTTTCTACGCTGTAGGGAGTCTATGATATGTACAGTAACCAGTTTTATTTTATGTGAAGTACCATATAAAGTGCATCAAGGTATTAGACCAGAGTGAGGAATACAATGTTACGTCTTCACAGAAGGTGCACAGAGAGCGAGATCAACATTTAAATTTAAAATTTAAGAGGTCCATTCAGAAATCTAATAAAAACAGGGTCGAAGCGGTTTTTGAATCTATTTGTATGTGTATATAAATTTCTACATCTTCTTCCTGATGGAAGAGAGTGGAAGACAGCATAACCAGGCTGGGAGGAGTCTTTGATTGTGTTGGTTGCTTCCCTAAGGCAGTGGGAAATGTAGGTGGATTCAATAGATGGAAGTTCAATTGGCACGATGGACTGGGCTGTGTTCACAGCTCTGATGTCAAGTGCCAAAAGGGGCAGAGGAAGGTGACCCTGTTGGTGGCATTGTGTTGGAGTTGGTGGAAAATGGTCCACTGAGCATGGAGGCTGTAGGATGGAAAGTGAGGACAAAGGGGAACCCTAATTCTGTCAGGAAAAGTCAGGAATGAGGGCAGAAGTGTGGGAAATGGGGGAACACAGAGAGAATACAGGTCAGAGGCACTGGCATTGCCACAACAGAAGTGAGAGAGATGGACATTGGACTACAACCCTTAGAGGAAGTGAGATCGTGGCATGGCGGATATTCTGTAATACTGTGCTTAGCTTACCAGCATCTGTAGTAATTGATTTTTGTGGCAGTATATAATTCACAGTTAATTTTCTTCAGGAATACCTATCTTGAGGATACCCCTGCCTCCAACATTTTAGTTTGTCTCTTTGACCATGGTCACCTTCAGGGTTTTGCATTTTGCTTCTCGTGTTGTTCAGCTTTCTAACAACGCTCACTGTTACCATCTGTGACCAGCACCTGACTCCAGCTCAAATGTCTGCTTCAGCAATATTAAAATTCCACCACGTGTGTTTCAGACCCACCCACAATTACTGGCAACACTTGGACATTCACCATTTCATAAAATACCATTCTTGTCATATCCTTAAATTTACTCATCCACTGCCACATGAATAATCTCAACTCTCTCCTCTGCAGCATCAACTCACTCCAGCTCCAAGCTGACTGGTTCCTCAGTTTCACTTTATCATTCGGTGCACCAGAGGTTTTGACAAAACTAAGCTTTGGTCACCCTTTCAAATGTGCAGCAGAGTTTCATCTATTCACGAGTAGCCACGTTCCTGTGAATTTTCACTTCACTTTGACACTATTCGTCCAGCATCACCCTTTGCCAGGTGTTTATTATTAACAGATTCCAAGCCAATTGGAAAGACTGAAATCAAAGCACGTTTCTTTTCGCTTTTGGAGAGAGTTTATTGACTTCCTCAGTCGTACCCCTCTCCCATCACAGTGTCACAGCTGCTCCCATTTATCAAACATTTGGGACACATCACCCATTTCATAGAATCATCCAAATTTGCAATTAAGGCAGTGTGCGCTGAGAGAAGGATGCTAAGAGGCTGCGGGGTGACTTGGCCAGACTGGCTGAGTGGGCAAATACGTGGCAAATGGACATATGTCAGGTTATCCATTTTGGTCGCAAAAACAGCAAGACAGATTATTATCTGAATGGTGGCAGTATAGGAAAAGAGGAGGTGCAACGAGACCTGGGTGTCAGGGTGGAACAGTCACTGAAGGTTGACATACAGGTGTAGCAGACAGTGAGGAAAGCTAATGGCATGCTGGCCTGCATAGGGAGAGGATTTGAGTATCAGAGTAAGATGTCTTGCTGCAGTTATACAGGGCCTTAGTGAGTATTGTGTGCGGTATGGGTCTCCTAGTCTGAGGAAAGACATTCTTGCTATTGAGGAAGACCAGCAAAGGCTCACCAGACTGCTTCCCCAGATGGCAGGACTGACACATGAAGCGAGACTGGATCGACTGGGCTTGTATTCACTGGAATTTAGAAGAATGAGGTGGGGGTCTCATAGAAACATATCAAATCGTGATGGGTCTGGACAGGCAAGATATGGGAAGAACGCTCCCGATGTTGGGGAAGTCGAGAACTAGGGGTCACAATCTAAGAATAAAGGGTAAGCCACTCAAGACTGAGATGAAGAAGTGTCTAACTTAGAAAGCTGTTGGGGCCAGTTCATTAGAAATATTCAAGAGGGAACTGGACGTGACCCTTGCAGTTAAAGGATCGAGGGATATGGGGAGAGGGCGGGAATGGCATACTGAGATTGCGTGATTAGCCATGTTCGTATTGTGCACTGGCACAAGCTCGGAGGGCCATTTGGTCTACTCCTGCATCTATTTTCTATAGATCCATACAATCCCTACATTGTGGAAGGGTGCCATTCAGCCCGTTGAGTCCACATCAACCCTCTGAATAGCATCCTACCAGACCCACATGCCTATCCTATCCCTGTAATCCTGCATTTTCCATGTCTAATCCACCTAACCTGCAAATCCCTGGACACTATGGGGCAATTTATTAGATTACTTACTTAGTGTGGAAACAGGCCCTTTGGCCTAACAAGTCCACACCGACCCACCAAAGGGCGACCCACCCAGACCCATTCCCCTACATTTAGCCCTTCACCTAACACTATGGGCAATCCACCTAACCTGTACATCTTTAGATTTGGGAAGAAATCGGAACACCCAGAGGAAACTGACGGAGACACAGGGAGAATGTGCTAACTCCACACAGCAACCAGAGGATGCAATCAAAGCCAGGTCCCTGGCGCAGTGAGGCAGTACTGTTAACCATTGAACCACCATTCACAAGACCTCCTATCTATTTTTTCTTTGACAATTAACCATCTATTCTGTAATTGCCTACAATTCAATGTTCTGATAACTGCACTCTCTTTTCTCTGGTCCAACCCTAACATGAAAATAAAACCTGATATTAAAGGGATCGCTGTTGCTTGATGAAGCAACCTTAACGCAACTCTCTGGCCTTTCACGTCTGCTCCTGAACTTTCCAGACTGCCACGGAATGCATTCCCTCCTCCCGCAATGGTCTCCAACCTCACCCATCTCCAGCTCAGCACAGCATGCCTTTGCTTCCACCCGAGTCTACAGAACAGGACCATCCTGGTCGACCCAGTGGTTTAACCTATTCCCACACCCACTGAACTAAATTCTTTCAATCTTGACGGTACCTTTTTCTCCCAGTGTTCATCCTCTTCCAACCTACAGACTTTGCAGTGCCCTCTGACATTTGAACAGTTTTCAATTTTTTTCATCCTAACCATCTCCTTTCCATCATGGATGGCCAATTCTCCAACACCTCCCTAGCCATGCTCCCATTAGGGCACCCTGCCACTGACCCTCCACCTTCCACGGGTCCTGGCTCCATTCAGGAGCAGCGCCCCACCCCCCCCCTCTGGCTGAACCACTTCCTCCAAATTGTGCCAATGTGATTACATGGACAGTGCTATCCCTCCAGTTTGGAGGGAGATGTGGCACACTCCTTATTGCCTTCCTACCTAGCCCCCTCCTTCATCACTTCTTCCAGTACATTGTTAACTGTAATAGTACTGCCTCCTGCTCTAGCCCTGAACTGGGCTGAAATTCCCAACATTTTCTCAACTCTCATCTCAGTCTCCTACTCTTGACTCAGCTGTCTCTATTTCAGAAAATAGGACATGTGCTCCTGAACTTTTATTATTATTATTAATTCATGGGATATGGGTATCGCTGGCTAGGCCCAACATTTCATGTTCCTCCCTAATTTCACAAGAGCATTTAAGTGTTGTTTAGTTCCTCCTTAAAACATGTTGGACAACTCCAATCAGAACATTACAAATGAATTAGTCAAGGTGTCACTCAATTCCGAAGCAGTCAAATCCCTGCAAACACATGTTGAAGGCAGCATGGAGGTTCAGTGGTTAGTACTGCTGCCTCACAGCACTAGGGACCCAGGATTGATACCAGCCTCAGGCAACTATCGGTGAGGAGTTTGCACATTTTCCCCATGTCTGCAGTTTCCTCCCACAATCCAAAAGATGTGCAGGTTAGGTGAATTGGCCATGCTAAATTACCCTTAGGTGTTCAGGGATATCTTGGTTAGGTGCATTAGTCAAGGGTAAATGGTGGGGAATGGGTTTGGATGGGATACTCTTTGAAGGGTCTGTGTGAACTTGTTGGGTCGAAGGGCCTGTTTCCATACCATAGGGATTCTAAGAAAGTCAGTACCAACGTAAAATAGTCCCACTTTTATTGGGAAATGAGTTACCATAACCTTTAATACTAAGCATACTATCTCTAATCCTATTTGGCCCCTTAAGGCCCCCAGAAGATTCAAGAGAGTGGTCTGCAGTTCAACCCTGTTTTTATACCTTTTTAAAATGGTTTTTCTGGAACTTTCTATAGTTCTGGCCAATCAGGGAGACTCTCCTAATAGTTTGAGTAGATGGCATGTTCCTGTTGGTTTCTGTGTGGAGCTGGACCCAGTGCCTTTCTTGTCTGGGCTCTCCTTTGTTGAATAGATAAATTATTGAGGGTATACCTGTCTAGGATAACTGTTGCCTTTTACATTATGCTAATGTCATTCGTACCTGGCTGCTGTGTTTGCACAGTGTCTGCTGTGTGTGTCTCATCACTTCAGAGTTTTACTTGGCAAGTGCGTCTAGTATTTCTTGCTGTTCGCCCAAGTTAGCAAGTGCCAACCACATTGCTGTGGGTCACATGTAGGCCAGACGAGGTAAAGATGGCAGATTTCCTTTCCCAAAGGACATTAGAGAACCAGATGGGTTTTCACGATAGTCAACAATGGTTTCATGGTCATCAGCAGACTCTTAATACCAGGTTTGTAATGAAGGCAGATTCACCCCACTACTGTAGCAAGGTTTGAACCCAGGTTCACAGAACTTTACCCAGTCTCTGGATGAATAGTCTTGTAATAATACCATTTGGTCATCTCCTCCGTTGACATCTATTCTGAGTAAGCGCATCCAAGGAACAGGAAAATCGACGTTTCGGGCATAAGCCCTTCTTCAGGAATGAGGAAAGTGTGCCCAGCAGGCTAAGATAAAAGGTAGGGAGGAGGGACGTGGGGGGAGGGGTGTCGGAAATGCGATAGGTGGAAGGAGGTCAGCAACACATTTTCAGCTCTGATCTCCAGCATCTGCAGTCCTCACCTTCTCCTCGAAGATCTATTCTGAGTATACTTACTCACACTGTACGCACAGCCTTACATTCTCCCAGTGTCACTGTCTCTCATATTCTGATCACATCGCCCTTCCATTCTACCCTCTTTCTTCCTCAACTCAAAATTTGCCCCAATTTCATTAACAGGGCCATTCAATAATATCTGATCCATCTCAAACACTCTCCATCCCCTCCAGAACCACAGTGAAAGGTTCCCCACAAACTTCCCAACCCCAGCTTCCAGCCTTTAATCATTACCTCCATCTGTTCCCCACTCCACCCACCCCCTCCCACAAAAAAAAATGGGAGCAGGAAGCCACATCTCCCCTTTCAGCATTCCAAAGAAACCGTTCCCTCCACACTCGCTGGGTGTCGTACGTATGGTTTATTGGGAAAATTTCACTTTTTGGATCGCAGTGTTGCAGAGAGTAAACTAGCTAACTTTCAACAACACAACATTAAATTTGAAACGGTCTGGTGTTCACTCGGTGGTTACACAAAAACATGCAACTTCTGGAGCAGCTGGACTTGATACTTGTGTGAGGCCAGTTAGCACGAGGTATCTTCGGGTTAAAAACCTGCTCAGCAACAGTTTTGGGATTGGTTTTAAAACAGCAATCTTACCACAGAGAGGAGAGAGCAGTGGGACTCAGACTTGGAAAGCTTGCAATCAAGCCAGCTCTCCCCCCAACCTTCTGAGGGTGTAGAACACCAGGACTGAAAGACTTTGAAGGGACTACTTTGAAGGCTATTGCACAAAATACAGAGGCATGGGATTGAGGGTGATTTTGTGGCTTGGAACGGTAATTGGCTAGCTGAAAGAAGACAGAGGGTGGTGGTTGATGGGAAGTGTTCATCCTGGAGTTCAGTTACTAGTGGGGTACCGCAAGGATCTGTTTTGGGGCCACTGCTGTTTATCATTTAATAGGATGAGTCAGTAGATTTGTGGATGACACTAAGGTCGGTGGAGTTGTGGATAGTGCCAAAGGGACATAGATAAGATGTAGAGCTGGGCTGAGAGGTGGCAAATGGAGTTTAATGCAGAAAAGTGTGAGGTGATTCACTTTGGAAGGAGTAACAGGAATACAGAGTACTGGGCTAATGGAAAGATTCTTGGTAGTGTAGATGAGCAGAGAGATCTCAGTGTCCATGTACTTCGATTCCTGAAAGTTGCCATCCAGGTTAATAGGGTTGTTAAGGAGGCACACAGTAGGTTAGCTTTTATTTGTAGAGGAATTGAGTTTCGGAACCAGGAGGTCATGCTGCAGCTTTTCAAAACTCTGGTGCGGCCTCACTTGGAGTAATGCGTTCGGTTCTGGTCACTGCATTATAGGAAGGCTGTGGAAACTTTGGACAGGGTTCAGAGGAGATTTACTAGGATGTTGCCTGGTATGGAGGGAAGGTCTTACGAGGAAAGGCTGGGGGACTTGAGGCTGTTTCGTTGGACAGAATAAGATTAAGAGGTGACTGAATTGAGACATATAAGACAATCAGAGGGTTAGATAGGGTGGACAGGGAGAGCCTTTTTCCTCGGATGGTGATGGTTAGCACAAGGGGCCATAGCTTTAAACTGAGGGGCGATTGATATAGGACAGATGCCAGAGGTAGTTTCTTTACTCAGATAGCAGGGGCATGGGACACACTGCCTGCAACAGTAGTAGAATTGCCAACATTAAGGGCATTTAAATGGTCACTGGGTAGATATATGGATGAGAATGGAATAGTGTAGGTGGGATGGGCTTCAGATTGGTTTCACAGGGTGGCGCAACATCGAGGATGGAAGGGCCTGTACTGCGCTGTAATGTTCTATGTGTGGCCTCACCAGCACCCTGTATCGCTGCAACATAGCCTCCCTGCTTTTAAACTCAATCCCTTTAGTAATGAAGGGCACAATTCCATTTGCCTTAATTACCTGTTGCACCTGCAGACCAACCTCTCGGATTCATGCACAAGGACACCCAGGTCCCTCTGCACAGCAGTGGTCTGCAATTTTTTTATTGTTCAAATAATAGTCCTTTTTACTATTATGCCGACCAAAATGGATGACTTCACATTTACCAACATTGTATTCCATCTGCCAGACCTTTGCCCATTCATTTAAACTATCTATATCCCTCTGCAAAAGGTTCCCAGTCCTCTGCACACTTTGCTCGGCCACTCACCTTAGTGTCATCCACAAGCTTTGACACACAACGTGTGGTCTCCAATTCCAAATACAATGAAAAGAGGAGAGAGTGTGGTACGATTAAGGCTTAGCGGTGGACCAATCAAATCATAGCTGGAACACATCCTATTATACTTGCTTTTAAAATATATATGTAGAAGTTAGGGACAGTCTGGTCTGTAACAAATACTATTTCCCTAACACGGCAACCTGGAATTCACACTCACGCCTCTGTAATAGGACTTGAGCCTATGGCCCTCTGATTTAGAGGTAAGAGGATTGCTTCATTTTATTTCCTATTTGCTCACAGGATGTGGATATCATTGACTGGGCCAGCTTTAACTGTCCATCCCTAGTTACCCTGGGAGAAGGTGGTGGTGAGCTACCGCATTCATTGGGGTCAAAGAGTCTGGCGCTGGAAAAGCACAGCCGGTCAGGCAGCATCCGAGCAGCAGGAGAGTCAACATTTCAGGCATAAGCCCTTCATCATTCAGTAAAGTGCAAGAGGTGCTGTGAGGGAGGGAGTTTCAGGACTTTGACGTTGCATGTCCTTACACCTCTACTGCTATGGAACTGGTCACCTCTGCCTTATCAAGTTCTACAGTGGAGTTCTCCTCACACTTTGGTCATGATGCTTATTGCTCCTAGGGCAAAGGACAGCCTATAAACCTGGCCTTCCCAGAACCACCCGCATCTGTCGAGAAACCCACATCAGACATTGCAACAGGAGTTGACTCGTCAACTTTAAGGGCATTTAAACGGGCATTGGATAAACAAGGATGAAAATGGAACAGCGCAGATTAGATGGGCTTCAGATTGTTGCACCGACCTGTGGAACCATCGAGGGCCGAAGGGCCTGAACTGCACTGTAATGTCCTATGTTACATGGTGACCTGTAACTTCAGAAGGGTCTTTATTCTGAATGGTATTCAGAATCATTATATAATTCATTAAGACCGTGATGTCTTCCAACTGGAGTGTTGCAGCAATAAAAAAAGACAAAAACCCATTGAACGAGAAGTAGTCTTCTATTCATGCTTTAAAAGCCTGGTATATAACAGGGGGAGATGTATAATTCCTGCATGCGGAAATATGTTTACAGTTGAACAGAGTCCAGTTGCCCCAGTGAACGTACCTCGGAATTTCTTTGGCGGATTGGCCAGATCTCCTGCTTCTGGTTGAACCACACATCTGTCATCCACCAGTCTGGAAGAGAAAGCAATTCCATTTGCTGACACACCACAGTAGGCAACAATGAAAAACTCACAATAGCTGGACTGTGACAAACGTTTGCTTCCAGCAGACAGCAAGGTGTATTCAAATACAATTTTCAAATATTAAATGCTTTCACAATCAAGTAGTTGGATGGACTGATAATGGATTACAATGCAATATTGATAGTGCATCCTTCCAAACAATTGTTTAAGCAAGGGATTAACTTGTAACATGAATGTAACCACTACAGAGATTCATAAAGTCAGAAGAGGCATGGATAAAGTAAACAGCAATGATCTTTTCCCTAGGATAAGGGAGTTCAAAACTAGACGGCACAGGTTTAAGGCGAGAGGGGAAAGATTTAAAAGGGATGTAAGGGGCAACTTTTTCACACAGAGGGTGGTACGTGTATGGAATGAGTTGCCAGAGGAAGTGGAGGAGGCTGGTACAATTGCAACATTTAAAAGACATTTGGACAGGTGTATGGGTAAGCAAGGTTTAGAGGGATATGGGCCAAGTGCAGGCAAATGGAATTAGTTCAGTTCGGGAAATCTAAAGGGCAGCACGGTGGCTTAGTGGTTAGCACTGCTATCTCACATGCACCAGGGATCAGAGTTCGATTCCAGCATCGAGCAACGGTCTGAGTAGAATTGGAATTAGAATTAGAATCCCTACAGTGTGGAAACAAGCCCTTCAACCCAACAAGTCCACGTCAACCCTCCAAAAGAGTAACCCATCTAGATCCATTCCTCTACCCTATACTTACCCCTGACTAATGAAATTAACCTATACATCCCTGAACACTATGGGCAATTTAGCATGGCCAATTCACCTAACCCTGCACATTTTTTGCAATGAGAGGAAACAGGAGCACCTAGAGGAAACCTACATAGACACAGGGAGAAGGTGCAAACTCCACACACACACACACACACACACACAGTCACCGCAGGTGGGAATCAAACCCAGGTCCTTGGTACTGTGAGGCAGCAGTGCTAACCACTGAGCCACTGTGCCGCCCCAAGACTGCTCAGTCTCCCTGCGTCTGTCGGTTTCCTCTGGTCTTCTCCCATAGTCCAAAGATGTCCAGGTCAGGTGGGTTGGGCATGGGAAATGCAGGGTTACAGGGATAGGGAATGGGAGTGGGTCTGAGTGGGATGCTCTTCAGAGGGTTGGTGTGGACTCAATAGGCCAAACGGCCTGTTTCCACACTGTAGGGATTCTATGAAGGTCTATTTGCATGCTGTAAGATTCCATCTTAGTCCTGCCAAGTGGATAATACTTAAACACATCACATTAAAACTTTACCAACCTCATGGCAATAGTTTAAAATCTGGAGGAAAATAGAAGTTTAAAATTAGTGTTTCCTTTAGGACAGGAACCTTTCAATCCTGAATCTACACAATCCCTTATGGGGCTTTTTCTCCTAAATTCCTGAATCCTCTCATCGCTGCCTGTTGCTGGAATTTGACTTTGCACCTTGCATTGATCACCAGAAATCCTTTTACTTTGAAAAGAATTTAGTACTTCGATAATTGAAACTTCTCAAGTGAGTTACCGTGTTGTTTCTGTGTGCGCTCCTCAGGAGCACAAGCCAGGGTTATCCTTGCTCTAACTACTGCTGGCTATTCCATTGGGATTCACTCTCCAGCACTGCCCCTGCTGGATTTGGGCGTTTCAGGGAAACAGAATTAGGCCATTCAGCCAATTGGGGCTGCTAACCCGTTCGTGGCTGATCCTCATCCTACCAGCATCCACCTTGATATCCAGGCTCATCAAATTTCCTCAATCTCAGAGATCAAATGGGTGATAGCGGGTTTTAAGAAGATTTGTAGCTTAGGTTGAGGTTCTGGATGTAGGTTTGCTCACTGAGCTGAAAGGTTCATTTCTAGGCATTCCATCACCATAATAGTTAACATCTTCAGTGGGTGAAGCACTGCTGATGATTCCTACTTTCTATTTATAGGTTTGGGTTGGTGATGTCATTTCCTGTTCTTTTTCTCAGACAGTGGTAGATGGAGTCTAACTCGATGTGTTTGTTGATTAGAGTTCTGGTTGGAATGCCATGCTTCTAGGAATTCTCTTGTGTATCTCTGTTTAGCTTGGTCCTAGGATGGATGTGTTGTCCCAGTCAAATTGGTGTCCTTCCTCACGTAAGGATACCAGTGAGAAAGGGTCGTGTCGTTTTGTGGCTAGTTGATGTTCATGTATCCTGGGTGATAATAACATAATCCCATCTGATATATCTGTGCTTTCCTAAACTCTGGCTCATGGAGTTTAATGAAGATGACAACCAGGGTTACATCACTAACTAATAATCCAGCAACCCGAGCTAATAACACCGGTGTAAATCCCACCATGATCACTGGTCAAATTTAAATTCAATCCAATGCTAAAATTCCAGATCTGAAAGCCAGTCTCAGTAATGGAGACCATTGAATTTGAGTAAAAACCCAGCTAATTCAAAATCCCTGCAGAGAGAGTGAAATCTGCCATCCTTCCTGGGTCTGGTCAGAGATGTGACTCCAGACCCACAGCAACGCTGGACTGCCTCTGTAATGGTTAAGCAAGGATAAATAGGAACAGGCAATAAATGCTAGCCTAGCCAGCGGCACCCGCTTTTCAACAACAAATAAAACCAGCACCACAGAGAGAATTCCAGTCTCCATCGAGATTATTCTTACAGATTGTGTAAAGACTGATTTTTTAAAAATCCAAGTTTAGTTTCCAATAATTGTCACTCTTGTATTCTTCACTGGTATCTCACCAACTAATAACGTAAATTAGTGGATTGGACTGAAAAGACTGGACTGAAAAAGCAATTCAGATAAGACTTCAATTTCAGAAACTCTGCTTGATTCACATTAACAGGATATTTCAATTGCACTAGACAACAGAATGGGCAGAGTCCAGAGTGTGGTGCTGGAATAGCACTCCAGGTCAGGCAGCAGCTGAGAAGCAGGAGAATTGACGTTTCGGGTAAAAGCCTGGAATCAGGAATTCCTGATGAAGGACTTTTGCCCAAAACATTGACTCTCCTGCTCCTCGGATGCTGCCTGACCAGCTGTGCTTTTCCAGCACCACAATCTCAACTCTAATCTCCAGCATCTGCAGTCCTCACTTTCACCTAACAGAACAACCAGAGTCAACTCACAGAACTTAAGGCTCTCGGGCCTTCACTTTGTCCAGCATCCTGAATGAGTTTCACATTGGAGAGGAATTTCTGATTGTGCACAATGTGAAACTCATTACCCTACCACGCAGTGCTCACATCTGAAATTCAGGTTAACTCGGCCAGAACACTATCTGCCTAATCATTCCCATCCAACCAGGTCACACAGACAATGAGAACTACTCCATTAAAAAACACATTGTCAACTGTGATATGACTTTTAAAGTAATGCACGTAAAATGCATCTCAAAAACTATACTGGTCTTAAAAAGCAGCAAAGTAGATTTATGTGTCTGTCTTATCAGAATCAATTTGGACTATTGGGTCAGTTTTGATTAGTCAAAGGGACATTACCTCACCCCTCCCCCAGACTCCGCCATCTTCACCTCACCCCTCCCCCAGACTCCGCCATCTTCACCTCACCCCTCCCCCAGACTCCGCCATCTTCACCTCACCCCTCCCCCAGACTCCGCCATCTTCACCTCACCCCTCCCCCAGACTCCGCCATCTTCACCTCACCCCTCCCCCAGACTCCGCCATCTTCACCTCACCCCTCCCCCAGACTCAGCCATCTTCACCTCACCCCTCCCCCAGACTCAGCCATCTTCACCTCACCCCTCCCCCAGACTCAGCCATCTTCACCTCACCCCTCCCCCAGACTCAGCCATCTTCACCTCACCCCTCCCCCAGACTCAGCCATCTTCACCTCACCCCTCCCCCAGACTCAGCCATCTTCACCTCACCCCTCCCCCAGACTCAGCCATCTTCACCTCACCCCTCCCCCAGACTCAGCCATCTTCACCTCACCCCTCCCCCAGACTCAGCCATCTTCACCTCACCCCTCCCCCAGACTCAGCCATCTTCACCTCACCCCTCCCACCTCCCCCCTCCCCCACCCACCCTTTTTCAATCGGCAATCAAACCTCCCAGTGCAGCTGAGGGGTAAACCTATCGAGAGGTTTAAGGTCATAGCCATGTGACAAAAAACTTGACAGAATTGTAAACTGTGAGGAAGACACTGTGTGGAACTCTGAAAGGACATAGCCAAGTTCGTGGAGTCAGTGGATAAGTGGCAGATGAAGTTCAATACAGAGAAGTGTGAGGTGATACAATTCTAAAGGAGGATGCAGGAGCAGTGAGAGCTGGGGGTATGTGTCCACAGATCATTGAAGGTGACAGGACAGATGGCGAGAGCAGATACCAAAGCATAGAGTGTTGATTAATAGGGGCATAGAGTAAAAGAGCAAGGTGATGTTGAACTTATGTAAGATACTAGGTATGCATCAGCTGGAACACTGTGTAGATTTCTAGGTGCCATACTATAGGAAGGATGCGAATGCACTGGAGACATTTACCAGAATGGTTCCAGGAATAAGAAACTTCTGTGATGAGGCAAGACTGAAGTGGTTATCACGGGGAGAGGAAAAGACAGGGAGGAGACTCGATAGAGATTTTCAAAGTTGAGGGTGGGCTGGATAGAGTAGCTCGGGAGAAACTGCTTCCCCTGGTAAAAGGAAAAAAGACCAAAAAGGCACGATATGGTACACAAACGAAGGAGACCCCTTACACTTGGAGCGTTCGGGGTTTGGAACGCACTGATTGGAAATGTGGTGGAGGCAAGTTCAATGAGGCATTGGATTGTTATTTAAATAAAAATAGCGTCCAGCAATAGGGGGAAAAAGGGAGGACATTAGCACTAGGGGATAGACTGGTACTGATTTGATGGACCAAATAGCCTCCTTCTGCACCAAACCAATTCTCTGATTCCAAGATTCAGTGTCATAGAGTGACATGGGCCCAGCGGAATGAACCAACTCATGCTTGCTTTGCTTGCTAAACTTCAGATGGTTATCACGTAGGGCTGTTGGTGATATCTGGAAAGCCTTTCTGCTTACGCACCCAGATGAATTCAAGAATAAAACTCTCAGAGATGGTGTGGGTTGTACATTAACGAAAGATTAGCCCCAGCTAGGCCAGCATCTCCTGTCCATCCCTAATTGCCCAGAGGACAGTTAAGAGTCAACCACATTGCTGTGGGTCTGGAGTCACATGTAGGCTAGACCATGTCGGAATAGCTGTTTCTTTCCCTAAAGGATGATATTTTCCTGACAATTGGCAATGGTCATCATTAGACTCTTAATTCCAGGTTTTTATTGAATTCAAATTCCACCATCTGCTGTGGTAGGATTTGACCCCAGGTCCCCGGAACATCATCTAGATCTCTGGGTTAACGGTCTAGCAATAATACCACGAGGTCTTCACCTCCCCTGTTTATTGCACAGTAACTATTGTGGGTAATCTACGTGGCTGAACGGTTGTGAGACCTGTAAGGAGGTGGGGGGGGAGGGAGAAAGATCAACAGACCAGAATGACTATTTTAAACCAAGGGTCGGATCTCGTTTCAACACCAGGACTTGGTTCCTTTTGCCTGGACAGCAGTGATCCTCTGCAACCAGCTCCTGGCTCATGTGGTGACCCACTGGATTCCCAAAAGCAGGAGCTGTTCGGTACAGAGATCCCTTTGGGAAACACAGGGCCATCGTTATTAAATGAATTGCCTGGAGGAAATCCCAGGTACTTTCAGCCCATTTGTTTATCTTCGATTCTCTCCTCCCCCCCCCCCCACGAGATCACATGGTTTCAGCAGAGACAAGAATGGTTTATATTGAGACACACAATTGGACAGGGTTGGGACCCAAATACCTGGCCATCATTGTTCATATTAAAACTTTCCTGTCCTTCCTGTTGAATGACTGGAAGGGATTTGCTCTGAGCAGGAGATTGCCAGAATATTATGTCGCTCAATACCCTTGAAGCCTGTCAGTGTAAGAAGTTGGCTCGTTGAAACTGACAAAGGTTGCTTGTTCTTGGAAATCAATCAGAAAAAGCACATAACTTTCCTTTCAACCTGTTATCTGCACTTGGAGCAGAGTTGCTACTTAGCCACAGAACACCTCTAAAGTACCGATCATTGTACACTGTGGTGATAACGTTCAAGGCCAGAACAGTTTAAATTACTGGGATCAAACGTTCAGCAGCTCCAGGCTAGGCTGCACTGAACTCAGCAGCTTGTGGAGTAACCAATGTCATTTGTTAGAAATGGATGGGAGAATGGTAATATTATTGGACTGGTCATCCAGAGGCCTATCCTCAACTGACTGAAATTAAATGTGTGTCTCACTAATACCCTGCGGGGAAGGAAATCTGCCCTAGTCACCCAGTCTGGCCTCCATGTGTCTCCAGGCCCACAGCGACATGGTTGACTCTTAAGTATCCTCTGGAATGGGCCTAGCAAGCCACTCAGCTCAAGGGCAGTTAGAGTCAGGCAAAAGCATGGACATTGCTTTGACACAAGCATCCCACAAAACAGCATTTCAAATCTTTAGGTGAGGCTACAATGACACCATTTCAACGTGCCAGGGGAAGTGGTGGAGGCTGGTACAATTACAACATTAACATGGCAACAGGATGGGCACATGACTAGGAAGGGTTGAGGAGGGATATGAGCCAAATGCTGGCAAATGGGAATAAATTCATGTTGGATAAGGGTCAGCATGAACAAGTTGGACTGAAGGGTCTGTTTCTGTGCTATACATCTTTATATGCAGGAATTTTCCATCGGAGACACTTCACCCACAATTTAGGTAAATGTGAATATTTACTGAGCAGACCTGCCCTGCCTGACACACCTTCCAAGTATTGGTCGGGAGTGTCTGGTCCC
Source organism: Chiloscyllium punctatum (assembly GCF_047496795.1). Lineage (NCBI taxonomy): Eukaryota > Metazoa > Chordata > Chondrichthyes > Orectolobiformes > Hemiscylliidae > Chiloscyllium > Chiloscyllium punctatum. Next base: position 16,084,400 of record NC_092782.1, read on the forward strand.
TTTAACGGTTTTACATATGGCCGTGCACATGTGGTCATTTAAAAGGGGCTAACTGGCTGGGAACCCGGATAGGAGCTTAACGGTTGGAGGCTGGTGCATGTAAGAGGGAGAATTGCTCCCACCTTTTAGAGACAAGGGAAGTGAGGCAGATACTACACAGTCACCGTACACATTCTGTATCTCCCACCGAGGTCAAAACAGGCTCATGTTCAATGAAGGTAACTCCTGTGAAGGAGGATGGGATTGCGCGACCAACAATGGTTTCCATTACTCATTATTTACTGAATAATTAGGAAGAAAGTTCGTCACATCTGGATCCCCAATTTGTCATGTGGCTGGTGACTCTAAAACATCAAACAGCCTTGTTCCAGAGCACATTCAGAGAAGCAATAAACATGATCTTGGCCACATTATCACTGCAGCAACCTCAAGATCCAAGGGACAAGCCTCTGCCCTACTGCCATGGATACCCAGACTCCTCCAGAATGACTAGAATTGCATCAGAACTGCAGGGAATGTTGAAAACCTGAAGACCAACACAATCTTCTCATTCGGCCTCTACAGTCTGCTCTGATATATCGCAACAGTTCTGCTCTCATGCGATCCCACATTACAAGAAAATCAGGTAATAGCAGATTCATTTAAACTAATGGGACCAGAATTGAGAGATAGCCAATACAGGTAAGAGAAACTCACTTTCTACAAATAATGGTCTAAATTCTTCAATCGCATTATAGACTATTCACATTGAAGAAAGGTGCGTTATAGCAGAATAATTACTAAAATAACCAAGGATAGCACCATAGAGTCATACAGCATGGAAACACACCTGTCAGTCCAACCAGTCCATGCTGACCATGTTCACAAACTGAACTAGTCCCACCTGCCTGTGTTTGGCCCACATCTTGCATATTCATGTACTTATCCAAATGTCTTTTAAAAGTGGTAACTGTACCTGCATCCATCACTTCCTCTGTCAGTTCATTCCACACACAAACCACTGTCTGTGTAAAAAGGTGCCCCTCATGTCCTTGTGAAATATTCCTCCTCTCATTTTGAAAAGATGCCCCCCTAGTTTTGAACTCCCCCACCTCAGGGAAAAGGCCTTTGCTATTCACCTTATTTATGCCACTCGCAATTTCACCATTTACACAGAATTTGGCAGAGCAATCCTCTGGGCTTCCTGCAGTTCATACACACATTGGAATAATCCCAAAACCCAGAGCAATTTCAGATTTTAATTAACTCACATTCCGGAGTTTACTGACTTTGAAAGCGTCAGCCTTCCCACAGTAATCACACTCCTCCTCTCGGTGTGTGCATATGTAAATAGATAACACCCATTAATACCATTAGGCAGCAAAAATGAACAATTAATTGAGCATCTAATTAAACTTAAAGAAAACTCTATGTTTCTATGAACCTCTTGACCAGAAGCTTCAAGCGTTGGAGGCTGACCGTATAGAGATTTACAAAATCATGAGGGGCATGGATCGAGTGAATAGACAAGGTCGAAGAGTGTGATGCTGGAAAAGCACAGCTGGTCAGGCAGCATCCAAGGAGCAGAGAATCGACATTTCAAGGATAGTCTCTTCGAGTATAAGATGAAGAGCTTATCTCGAAACTTCGATTCTCCTGCTCCTCAAATGCTGCCCCTGCATCTGCCATCCTCACTTTCTCCCTGAATAACCAATGTCTTTTTCCAGGAGGGCGGAGGTTTAAGGTGAGAGGGGAAAGATATAAAAAGGGACCTGAGAGGTAGCTATTTTCACACAGAGTGGTGCATATATGGAAATGACTGCTAGAGGAAGTAGTGGAGGCTGGTACAATTATAACATTTAATAGGCATCTGGATGACTACTTGAATTGGGAGGGTTTAGAGGAACATGGGCCAAATGCTGGCAAATGGGACTAGATTAATTTTGGAATTGTGGTCAGCACGGTTAAGTTAGACTGAAGGGTCTGTTTCTGTACTGTAGATCTCTATAACTCAAAGTCCTACATGCCCCAGAGTTGTATAATAACACATCCATACAGATTAATTAAAACCCACACAGTTTTCTCTATCACAGCGTGTGGGGAATTGCTGAATTGCTGATTTTTTTTTAATTTCAAAAATATATTTTATTGATTAAAAAATCTCTTTATATGTACATTATCACAAAAGCTGTTCGGTTCTGTTCAGTTGTGTATCAAGTAAATAAACAAAACATTTCACTTTGACTCTAAGCAAAGAAAAGCCAAAGGCCTCTTTTACAAATACAATATTCACATACTTTTGGAGGCACTAGGAGGGTCCAATAACTGAACGGACCCTCATTTACCTTCAGCAGGAACACCTCAGACAATGGTCTTCCCCCACTATGCCCTGGCAACAGCTGCTCTAAGCTTCAGTGCACGTAGTCCTGGACCTTGGAATGTGCCAGTCTGCAACACTCTGTGAAAGTCAACTCCTTGCTCTGGAAGGTCAACAGACCAAAAAGAGTGCCTTTCACCAAGTTGATGGTCCTCCAGGTGCAGTTGATGTTTGTCTTGGTGTGTGTCCCCGGGAGCAGGCCCATAGAGCACAGAGTCCCGCATCACAGAAACCACAGCATCTATCTCCGGACATCCCTTAAAAAGGCACACTCCAGAAGGAGATCAGTGACAGTCTCTACATTCCACACCCCCCCCGACCACTCTCTGCAGCCACTTCAAGGGCAGCGTGTGGTGCCACAGACCGACTGGGCGTACATGTAGGATCTGACAGTTACAGCCCCTTCCACCACAAACCAACCATTATCTTGGTGCCTGTTGGCAAGTTCTGGCCATGAGGCATTCTGCCAAATGACTTTGACAGCCTGCTCGGGGAACAACCCTCTCCTTTCCCCGCAAAGTCCTGACGACGCTATGTGCTGACCACTTCCTGGTGTCAAAGGTGTTTCTCTTTGCAAGTTTCTCCCTGAAGGACAGGTGATACGGAACAGTCCAACAATGTTGAGCGTTCCGCAGCAGTGAGGCCAGACCCATCCCTCGCAACACCAGGGAGAGGGGGAACCACAGTACGTAGTGACATTTGGTGTTTGCCTACCCAGGGTCTACACACAGCTTGATGCAGCCGCACACAAAGGTAGCCATCAGGGGGAGGGTGACATTGGGTACATTCTTCTCTCCCCCTTATCCTTGTACATGGTGTCCCTGTGGACATGGTACATCTTAGACCGCCAGGTGAAGTGGAAGATGGCTCAGGTGTCTGCAGTGGCACAGGTTCAGGGAATGGGCCATGTACAACACAGTGCCTCACATCCAATGACCAGGTTTTTACCCACAATGCAGAGGGAGTGGTGCTCCTAAAAAAAGCACTTTCTGCCTCACCTTGGCACTGTGCTCCTCCCACGTTTTTGCACACACCCCAGCCCCTCCAAACCATATTCCCAGCACCTTCAGGTAATCTGTCCTGACGGTGAAGGGGATAAAGGATTGGTCAGCCCAGCTCCCAAAGAACACGGCCTCACTCCTGCCTTGATTTACCCAAGGCTAGTTTGAACAGGTCATAGATGCTCATGAGTCTGTGCACTGACAGCGGATCTGAGCAGAAAATGCTGACATTGTCCATGTACAGGGGGGCTTTGACCTGCAGGTCCCCACTGCCTGGATTAGTCACCCCTCTCAGGCTCACATCCTTCCTGATAGACTCAGCAAAAGGCTCTATACAACACACACACACACACACACACACACACACACACACACCAGGAGAGAGTGGGGAGCCGTGCTGGATTCTGGATCTGACCGGGAAGCTTTCTGATTCCCACTCACTGACTGAGACTGTACTAACGATGTCGGTGTAGAGCAGTTGGATCCAGTTGGGCCTTCCCTCCCCAAAGCCCATTTTGGAGAGTACGTCCGACATGTAGGTGTGAGATATCCCGTCAACGGCCTTCTCCTGATCCAGGATGTTGATGCAGGCACCCACCCCCATGTCCTGCACATAGGTCATTGTATCCCTGAGGAAGGGGAGGCTCTCAGAGATCATCCTGCTCAGTATAGTTACACACAAGTATGGTCAGGGTGAATCATTGATCCCAGGGCAGATCTGACAGATTGGCAAAGACTTTAGACAGGATTTTGCAGTCTGCATTCAGCAGTGAGATTGGTCACCAATTTCTAATTTCCTCCCTCTCCCCCTTCTGCTTGTAGGTGAGGGGGATGGTATCTTTCCTCATGGATTCGGACATGTTACCGTGCTGTCATACACCTCCAGCAGATTCTGGCCAATCAAATCAAATCCCACAGAGCTGTGCATGACTCGGCTGGTACGCCTTTGTTTTATTCTTTTCTAAGAACTTGATGGTCTTGGGCAGCTCATCCAGAGGGAACAGCTGGGCCAGACTCTCCCACTAAGACCTCTGACCTTGCTGCAAAGGCTGGGGTGACAATCCAAACAGCCAGTCTGTGAGCCCATGATACCATCAATACCAAGATGGCTAACTATGGGGAAGGCTGACCACACAGCCCACTGACCAGGCCACGCCACCCCATTCTTTGTCACTAAATAGAAATGGATTGTGAAACTGAGGGGAAGAGCTCTAATATTTAACCAGCACTGTCCACGCTTGGTGGTAAATGCAAACTACGATGATGTAACTTCAAATATTTGCATCTGTACACATCTTTTAAACAAACGAGGGAAGATATTTCAAGCATTTAAAAACTCTCAATTATAAGTTATTGTAAAAAGAACATTTTCAGAAAACCTGCGGGGGGGAAAATGGGTGGGGAGGAGAGAGAAGCAAGAAAGGTGGGGGGAGCGAACAAAAAGTGTGTGTGTGGGGTGAGTGAAAGAGAGAGAGAGAGAGAGAGAAAGAAGAGAGAAAAAGAGAGGAAGAGAGAGAGAGGAAGAGAGAGAGGAAAAGAAAGAAAGAAAATAAGAGAAAAGACAACTAGGAAAAGAAAACTTCAATAGGAATTAACTAATGTCATACTAGGATTTTTTTTTATTCATTCACCAGATATGGGTATCACTAGCTAGGCCAGCATTTCTTGCCCATGCCTAAATCACCCACAGGGCTGTTAAGAGTTAAACATGTTGCTGCGGGTCTGGAGTCACATGTAGGTCAGACCGGGTAAGGGCGGCAGTTTCCTTCCCTAAAGGACATTAGTGAACCTGATGGGTTTTATTATTGAACTCTTTATTATTAAAAATCATTAAACTCCTCATTCCTATTTTTTAGGAAACAGGTGCACTTTTATGTAGTGCCTTTTTTTTGACATGAGGACTCAAATTCAAATTCTTGATTCAAAAGGTAGCCTTTGTGGTGTAACCACAAAATTATCAACAGTCTTTCAATGATTACTTCCATAAATGTCTTTTCGGCAAGGAATTCTTACCCAGTCAGGCCAACGTGACTCTAGACCCACAGTAACGAGGTCGACTCAAATTCAAATCCCACCAAATGCAAATCCAAAACGTCACGGTCATTTATCAGCTGCCAACCTCTCATTCCATTTTTTTTTGTGTAAGGAGGACTGAATTCTTAAATTACTCTGGAGGAATTTCAACTCCTATGGCAAGATTTTAACTCAAAGTCTATCCACTTGTACAGGATTCAATTGGGACCATAATCTCTGAACCTTCAGTCCAGTTTTCAGTACCACTCTCCAGAAATCACAATATTCTACTTCTCTCAATAAAGGCTTCATCAGTGCTAAAGGCCCCGTTGGCAACCTGCAAACAAAATGGTGCTAAATGTGTGCCAAACTCCTCCAGTCATAGAATTGTTACAGTACAAGGTGGCCATTGAGCCTGTTGTCCTTATACCAGTCAATATCACTTCCACTGTCATTTAAAGAGGATAGCTTCACGAACACAAAGCAATGATCTAGTTTATCTAATACTTGATGTGCGCATTACTTGGTTAATGAGCTAGTTCTCACCAAGCTGACAATACTCCTGTGCTGACCATTACTTACAGTCCATACAGTGGACACTGTCTGACTGCACTCCCGGGTCAGACGAGAGGAGTGGTGACAGCAATCCACTCTGGCCAGCTGCTACCAGACCCAGAGTCAAAACTATGTCCGTTCTCTCACCAGGAGGCCCCTCATTCTCACTCACTGAAGCTTGTGAAAAATGGCAGACACAAATTCATCAGACAAGAGAAGGCCCCAGTTCCTAAATTCACAGCAGAATCACAGCATTCTAATTTTACCATTGTTCTGGATTCTTCCATAAGAGAAAATATCTAAATTCTTATATCATTTTGACTGTCACTGGTGTGCTATGCTTCACAATGTGTCAGTGCACCTTTAAGAGACATGTCCATCACTGTATTATAGATATTACCATGAATGTATAAAGGGCTCGTTCTCCATCTTACCCCAAATCACTTGAAACATGACGTGCTAATGGAATGTATGCTGCTCTTTGTAAATTAGTAACTCAATGTTAACCCGGATGCTGATGTGCCCGATATTGTAACATTTGCATATGTTAGTGAGCTGTAATAAACATCTGTCAAATTCTTCGATGCCACAATATGGAGTCTCAGATTATATTCCAAGGGATGGGTTTGGGGTGAGGGGGGGAAGGATTTAGGGGGGAACCCGGGGGTAGCGTTTTCGCACAGAGGGTGGTGTGTGTGTGTGTGTGTGTGTGTGTGTGTGTGTGTGTGTGTGTGTGTGTGTGTGTGGGTGTGGTGGGGGGGGAGCGGGGGGGTGGGGGAGCAGGGGGGCGGGCTGCCAGGGGATGTGGTGGAGGCTGCTGCAATTTCAGCGTTTGGGAGGCATTTGGATGGGAAGGGTTTGGAGGGTTGTGGGCCAGGTGCTAGTGGGTGGAACTGGATTGGGTTGGGGTGTCTGGTCGGCGTGGACGGGTTGGACCGAGGGGTCTGTTTCCATGCTGTACATCTGACGTTTTTTTTCTTTTAAATTGGTTTGCTCCTTCCCAGTCTCCCTTTCAGGCCAGTGCCCAGTGTCTGAGCAGCATTCTGACAACACACACACAAACTGCTGCCTTGCCACTGGACCAAGCAACAAACTGCTGCTCTCAACTTCTTCGCCCTGTTTATTGTATCCCTTTTGTAGTTGATTCCAGTTGCAATAAAGTTTTTTTTTTAAATTTCCATTTCTTGTCCATCGATTGCAATGTAAGATTGGATGATTCTTGTAGTGGTTTTTTTTTGCTGAATAGCAGAATGGGATCTTGGTTCCTGGACACTCCACACTTCCTATATTGTTTGCTTGTGATTACACGGAGGATATCAGTAAGTCTATCAGCATACACACTTGCAAAGTGGTCTCACTGTGCATATATAACTTCTTGCAGCTTCTGAACTTTGGCCAGCCTGACGCTGAGCTACAGACTGGAATCTAATCGCGGGGTTCGCGGTGGCGTATATACAGACTGGAATCTAATCGCGGGGTTCGCGGTGGTGTATATACAGACTGGAATCTAATCGCGGGGTTCGGTGTGGTTTATATACAGAGTAACAGATACCCGGGAGGGAGTTACAGACTGGAATCTTAACTGGGGGTTAGTAAGTGCGTGCTCCTAGTGCAGTGGGAATGGCTGTCTTTCTGGGCTAGGTTCAAGTTCTCCCTGCCCTGGAGGACTGTCTGAACAGATTAATTTGAGCACTCGAGTTGTACAGAAGTATTGTCCCGGTCTCTGGGCCAGAAGGCCCATGTTCAAGTCTCTGATGGCTCAGAGGTGAGAAATAACACACCTGAACTCGTAGTTCCGTATGGTACATGAAGTACTTCGATATGGGAAAAGGGTCAGCCATTCTATGACCTTCATCTATGACCTTCCTTGCACGATAAGGTCAGAAGTGGAATAGCAAGCAAAATACTGTGGATACTAGAGATCGTAAAACAAGCACTTCCCATTCTGAAGGAACTCTGTGGGTCATGCATTCACCAACATGAGAACCTTGCCTTTGCATTGTGAGGTTCAGTAGCAGTATCATCACTGAATCCTCCACGGTCAATATCCTGGGAGAGGGAGCTACTAACAACCAGAGACTCAACTTAGCTTTATAACAAGAGCAGGTCAGAAGCTAAGAATCCAGCAAATCACTCCCCTCCTGATTCCCCACAGCCTGTCCACTCATCCACAAGGTAGAAGTGTGAAGGATTTCGCCCATTTGCCTCAGTGACGCAGCTCCAACAACACTCGAAGCTGGACACCATCCATTACAACACAACCCTTGCTTGATTGACACCACATTCCCCTCCCTCCACCACTGATGTTCAGTAGCAGCAGTGTACACTGTCTACAAAATGCACGAGATAAGCTCACCAAGGCTCCTTAACCATCTTCCATCTGGTAAACTTCACTACCTAGAAGGTCAACAGCAGCAGATACATGGAAACGCCACCGCCTGCAAGTACTTGACACCCTAACTTGAAAATATATCACCGCAACTCTCTGCGTTGCTGGGTCAAAATCCTGGAATTCCCTCCCTTACGCCATTCTGGGTCCGAGTACAGTGCATGATCTGCAGTGGTTCAGGAAGGCAGCTCACCATCTAAAGTCGGTGGAGTAGTGGACAGTGTGGAAGATTGTTGCAGGCTGCAGAGGGACTTGGATAAACTGCAGAATTGGGCGGAGAGGTGGCAAATGGAGTTCAATGCAGCTAAATGTGAGGTGATGCACTTTGGGAAGAATAACAGGAAGGCAGAGTACCAGGTCAATGGAAAGATTCTTGGTAGTGTGGGTGTGCAGAGGGATCTTGGAGTCCATGTGCGCAGATCCCTGAAAGTTGCCCACCCAGGTAGATAGTGCTGTTAAGAAGGTGTTAGGTTTCATTCATAGAGGGATTGAGTTCCAGAGCCGCAATATCATGCTGCAACTATACAAAACGCTGGTGCGGCCACACTTGGAATATTGTGTACAGTTCTGGTCCCCATATTTCGGGAAGGACATGGAAAGATTGGAAAAGGTGCAGATGAGATTTACCAGGATGCTGCCTGGTCTGGAGGGAAGGTCTTATGAGGAAAGGCTGAGAGACTTGTGTCTGTTCTCATTGGCAAGGCGGCGGCTAAGAGGTGATTTGATAGAGACATACAAGATGATCAAAGGATTAGATAGGGTAGACAGTGAAAGTCTTTTTCCAAGGATGATGACATCAGTTTGTACGAGGGGGCATAACTACAAATTGAGGGGTGATAGATTTAAGACAGAGGTCAGAGGCAGGTTCTTTACACAGAGAGTGGTAAGGGCGTGGAATGCTAATGTAGTTAACTCAGCCACATTAGGGAGATTTAAACAATCCTTAGATAAGCACATGGATGATTTTGAGATAGTGGAGGGGGACGAGCTGAGAATAGTTCACAGGTCGGTGCAACATCGAGGGCCGAAGGGCCTGTTCTGCACTGTATTGTTCTATGTTCTATATTCTATTACTGCGACCGGGAAAACAGCCTGCTGGAGGCAATACCTGATCACCACAAACAAATCACTCGACAGCCATTCAAACTCAGGCAACACTGTCTCAAACTCTGACCCTTTACAAAGGGAATGGCATTTGTTTAGGATCTTTCACAACCAGTAGATGCTCCAAAATGCTTTCCAGCTGTTGGGTTATGTTTTAAGTGTCCCCACTGTTGCAGGAAAGGAAATGTTGCTGACAATTTGTTCTTAGCAAGCTCCCACAAACAGCAATGCGCTAATTTTATAAAAACAGTACAGCACAGGAATAGGCCCTTCGGCCCACCAAGTGGATGGTACCTTTCTAAACTGAAGTCTTTTGCCTCAACAGAGTGTCTATCCCTCTACTTCCTGGCTATTCAAATTTCTGTCAAGGTGTCTCAAATGTTGCTATTGTATCTGCCTCCACCTTCTCTTCTGGTAGCACATTCCAGACACTAATCACTCTGTGTTTAAAAAAAAAACCTGCCTCTCACTTCACCTTTAAACGTTCCTCCTTTTTACATTAAACCTATACCCCTTAGAAATCGATGTATTCTATCTGAGAGAAACACTCTGAATATCCATGTCTCTCATCATTTTGTAAACTTCTATCCTTTGAAGTTCAAGTGAAAACAAACTCTAAGTTATTCCAATCTCTCCCCATAACTAATTCCCCCCAAACTAGGTAACATCCTGGTAAACCGTTTCTGCACCCTCTCTAAACCCTCCACATCACTCTGGTAATGTGGCCACCAGAACGGTGAGGAATACCTCAAATGCGGCCCAACCAAAGTTCTATACAGCTGCAACATGGCTTGCCTATGTCCTGACTCCATGTCCTGACCAATGAAGATCTTCTCAACCACTTGTGTTGCCACTTTCAGGGAAATGTGGGCATGTGTGCCTAGACCCTCTGTATGTTGATGTTACTAAGCATTCTACCATTTACTGTAGACTGCCCTCCTACTGCCTTCCTCACAATGGTCAGGATTAAACTCCATCTGCCATTTCTCTGCCCAAGTCTCCCTCACTATCTGCAGCTCCCCCAATCTTTGGCTGTCCACAAATTTATGAATCAGCCCAACTACATTCCACTCCAAATCATTTAAAGATATTACAAACAACAGGGGTCCCAGCACTGATCCCTGTGGAACACCACTGGTCACAGATCTCCAACCTAGTATAACAGAACTCACTAAAGTCCATGTAGACAATATCTATTTGCCTTGCCCTCAATCATCTCTGTAGCTTGCTCAAAAATTCAATCTAGCTTATGAGACATGACCTTCCCAGCACAAAGCCATGCTGCCTATCACTCATTATTCCATTTGTTTCCAAATAGGAGTAAATCCTATCCCTAATGATCTTCTCTAATAACTCCCGTACCACTGATGTAAAACTGACCAACCTATAATTTCCCTGGATTATCTTAACTGACCTTCTTTAAAAAAAAGGAACATTATTGGCTATTCACCAGCACTCGGAACCTCTTTTCTGTGACTGAAGATACAAAGCTTTCATGCAAAGCCCCAGCAATATCCTCACCTACCACCCTCAGCATTCTGGGATAAATCCCATCAGGTCCTGGTGACTTGTCCATCTTGGTGCTTTTCAAAACACCACCTACTTTTTTTTTTAATGCTGACATGCTCTGGAGTCTCCACACCACCCTCCTGAGATTCACCAACCGCCACATTTTGTGAATAACGAAGCCAAGTATTTGGTATGGACCTCACCCACTTCCCCTGGCTCCACGACAAAATCCCTCCTTTGTCCTTGAGTGCACCAATGCATTCCTAACTACCCTGTGGCTCCTTATATGTATAAAACATCTTGGAAATTTCCTCAATCCTGTTTACTAAAAAACCCTTTTTTGCTCTCCGAATTCCATGTTCGAGTTGGACAAGCGAGACCAGCATTTATTGTCCATTCCTAGTTGTCCTCGAGGAGGTGATGGTGAGCTGCCTTCTTGTCCATGTGTCCTTAGGGAGGGAATTCCAGGATCCTGCCCCAGTGACATTGAAGGAACGATGATATATTTCCAAGTCAGAATGGTGAGTGGCTTGGAGAGTCACAATCATTGAGAGACAGAGTCATACAGCACAGAAACAGACATTTCGGCCCAATTTATTCGTGCCGACCAGGTAAGCTAAAGTGAACTAGTCCATAAGACCACAAATTAGGCCATTCAGCTTATCAAGTCTGCTTTGCCATTCAATCATGGCTGATAAGTTTCTTCGACCCAATCTCCCACTTTCTCCTTGTAACCTTTGATCCCCTTGATACGCAAGAACGTTATTTATCTCAGTTTTAAACATACTCAATGACCTGGCCTCCACAGCCTTCTGTGACAATGAACTCCACAGATTCACCACTCTCTGGCTGAAGAGGTTTCTCCTTATCTCCATCGTCCCAACTGTCTGCAATTTGACATGCATCCCTCTAAATCTTCTTACTCATCCAAATATACAGTATCTGCATCTACCATTTCCTCTGGCAGTTCATTCCACACATGAACCATCCTCTATGTGAAAAGCTTACCCCTCAAGTCCTTTTTAAAGTTTTCGCCTCATCTTAAAAATATGCCCCTTAGTTTTGAACTCCCCCACCCATTGGGAAAAGACCTTTGCCAGTCACCCTATCTATATTACACACCTCAGTAAGGTCACCTCTCAGCCTACTACATTCCAGTGGAAAAGAAGCCCAGCCTATCCAGCCTCTTCTTATAGCTCAAAGCCTCCATTCCTGGCAACATCCTGGTAAATCTCTTTTCAACTCTCTCCAATTTCATAACATTCTTCCCAAAGTAGGGCAACCAGAATTGTACACTCCAGAAGAGGCCTCACCAATATCCTGTACATCCTCAACATGACGTACCAACTCCGACACTCAAAAGATCTGAGCAATGAAGGCAAGCATGTTAAACACATTCTTCACCACCCTGTGATGTAACCAAAGAATTATGTATCTGAACCTCTAGGTCTTTCTCTCTTTGACAACACTCCCCAGGGCTCTCCCATTAACTGCACAAACCCTGCCTTTGTTTGTCCTACCAAAATGCAACTCCAAGTAAAACTTAGTGTATAATGCTGTCCAGATTTTGCTGCTTGGGCTCTGTACAGAACACAACTATTGCTAAATAAAGAGACAGTGTCAAAGCTTTGCATTTGCAACCTTCAGGACAGAATTGCAAGAATACCAAATTTCAAAGAGAACAACAATTGATACAGCATAGGCACAGGGTGCAGATATTCAATGCAATGTCTTCACCATACACAATGAACTTGCAAACCAATCAATAATACATTCTGATTAAAAATAAACCATTTCTCCCTTAAAAATGTGGCATTCTTGCATATGTCCTGATGAGCGTCAGATGAAAAGTGTCACTAATGATTCATGTTTACAGTAAAACTCAACCATCATAAGTTTTATTTACTGCTTTTTAGAATTGAGAATAAATGAATCAAAAGGATTGCCAACCAATGGGACTAATGTTCCATGGGACTAAAAGAACAATAGCAGCACAGTTAGAAAATCAGTTGAGATATAGGAAGCAGAGAAGATGTACTGAATTGATATGTTAAGACTGGAGGGAGTGCCCAACCCATGACATCTCTATCAGTCAGATAACTCCATGGGATTTGGCTATAAGGACACATTTTAAAGATGGCACAAGTCTGAGAAGTGCAATTTGCAATAAGAGTGGTGTTGGCAGATTTCAGCAGGTCACACAGTCCGGTGAAATGGGTAGATATAAGGCAGATTCAAATGGATATAGATCAAATCTGAAGTGATGCATTCGAAATGGAGTCTAAATTAAAGGGGGCACAGAAACATAATGTGGTCAGTAATGCTGAGAAGACTGTTGGGAAGCACATGGAATCCTCTATTTTATAAATACAGGCATATGATAGAAAAGGAGAGAAACTATGTATTACGTTCAATCCTTGGCACCATGTTTTAGAAAAGATATCAAGGTGTTGGAAAGGATATCCAAGGGGACTGGTTGTAATCGTGTCATGGATGAGAATTGACAGTAATGTGAAGAGACCAGAGAATCTGAGATTGATCTCCTCAAAAGGCATGGACTGTTTGGACCAAAGGATGGTTTCTGTGCTTTTTGACTCTAAGGCTGATGACCTTCCTAAACCAAGGCCTCCAATATCTAGGAGGTCAAGGGCAGCTGATATTTGAGACCACCCACAATCTCGAACTTTCCCTCCAAGCCACTCACCACCCTGTCTTGGAAATATACCACCGTTCCTTCAGAATCACTGGGTCAAAATGCTGAAGTTCCCTCCCTAATGGTACTGAGTCTACCCACACTCCAAGGACAGCAATAGTTCAAACAGGCAGCCACCTTCTGAAGGGCAATTAAGGGATGGACAATAGCCAATGATGCCCACTTCCAACAAATAACAAAGTGTTTAAAATTGTGAAGTGTGATTTAGATAAGACCAAAGAACCAGAAGGGAGGTGAGGAGAATTTTGTCTTTTTTGTAGCAAGTGGTTGTGACGGGAAACGCACCATCTGGAATGGATTCAACAACAACTTCCCAAAAGGTATTTGCAGATCAATGGAGAAAGTAAAGAGTGGAACTAACCAAACAGCAAATAGGGCCGTTTTAGTTCAGGAAGCTTGGTGGGTATGACGAGTTCGACTGAAGGGTCTGTTTCTGTTTCTGTGCTGTATATCTCCACGTCTCCTTCAAATATGCCCTGAGTCAATGAAACCATTGGAAACGTTCAAGCCATTTAAACCAAGAGGGAAATGCCATTCTACACCTCCTTGAAATGTGAAATGAATGTTGTTCTTAGTGAATAATGCATGAAACAGAAAGTTGGGCGAGATTTCAGCTTGAATTAGCTCTCCAACCCCCTCTGACAAAATCAAGGAGGATGTTGATAGAGGCCATGAATCTGGAAACATCAATCATTTTTGTGATGTTAATGACAATGACAATGGAAGGTGCAGTCACAGGTGGACAGGACAGTGAAGAGAACATTTGGTAGACTTACCTTTATTGGTCTGTGCACTGAGCATAATTGTTGGGAGGTCATGTTGCAGCTGTACAGAATTCTGGTTAGGCCAGTTTTGGAATACAGTGTTCAATTCTGGTCTCCCTGCTACAGGAAAGGTGTTTTTAAACTTCAAAAGATACAGAAAAGATTTACAAGGATGTTGCCAGGTTTGACGTATTTGATATATAGAGATAGGCTGGGGCTAATTCCCTGGAGCATCAGAAGGTGAGTGGGTGACCTTATACAGGTTTATAAAATCAGGAGGGGCACAGATAGGGTGCAAAGCCAAGGCCCCCCTCCTCTGCAAGTACGGGAGTCCAAAACTATAGGGCATAGGTTCAGGGGGAGAGGGGAAAGATTTAAAAGGGACCGAAAGAGCAACTTTTTCACACGGAGGGTGGCGAGCGTATGGAGTGAGCTGCCAGAGGAAACGGTGGAGGCTGGTACAATTACAACATTTAAAAGGCATCTGGATGGGTACATGAGTAGGAAGGGTTTGGAGGGATATGGGCCAAGTGCTGGCAAATGGGATTAGATTAGGTTAGGATATCTGGTCGGCATGGACGAGCTGTACTGAGGTGTCTGTTTCCATGCTGTATATTTCTATGACTCTAAGATCACATGCTATTAGACAAATCTACCATGAGGAGAAAGATTCTCACAGTTTACTCTGTCTAGGCCTCTCATAATTTTGTATATGTCAAACAGATTCCTCTCAGCCTTGTCTGCTTCTATCCAGTCTCATCTCATGTCTAAGATTTCCCATTGTGGGCAACATCCTGGTGAATCTCCATTGCACCTCTCTCCAGTGCAATCACAACCTTCCAATCGTATGGCAACCAGAACTGCACACAGTACTCCAGTTATGGCCTAGCCAATGCTTTGCTTGCTCCCATATTCTACATCCTGGTTAATGAGGGCAAGCATTCTGTATACCTTCTTCAGCACCCAGTCTATCTGTGCTGACACACAGACCTGACAGCGCGAGTTCAAGGTGAGGAATAAGCAGCTTAGAGGAAATCCGAGAACAAAATTTCTACCAGAGGGTTGTAGAAATATGGAATACGTTGCCTGAGGGAGTGGTGGAGGCAAGATTGACGCAACATCTGGAGGAGCACTTGAAATGCCAGGCCATAGTAAAGTATGGACCAAATGCAGGGAAATGGGATGAGTACAGTTTGGTTTTTGGTCAACATAAACTTGGTGGGCTGAAGGCCTGTTTCTATGCTGAATGACTATGACTAAGGGAAATATTCAGCCATTCGGCCCATCGAGTCTACTCTGTCATTCGATCGTGGCTCATCAAAGCAGCAGAGTGGGTCAGTGGTTAGCACTGCTGCCTCACAGCATCATGGACCCGGGTGTGATCCCACCCTCCGGTAACTGTGTGTAGCTTGCACACGTCACTGTGTGGGTTTCCTCCCACAGTCCAAAGATGTGCAGGTTAGGTGGATCGGCCATGGGAAATGCAGGGTTATAGTTATAGAGTACGGTGGTGGGTCTGGGAGAGCTGGCCTTCGGAGGGTCGGTGTGGACTCAATGGGCCAAATGGCCTGCTTCTACACTGTAGGGATTCCATGATTCTATTCTGATATCAACCCCATTCGCTTGCCTTCTCCCCATAACCCTCAATCCCCTTATTAATCAAGAACCTACCTTTCCCAGTCTTGAAGACAGTGAATGACTTGCCTCTATAGAATGAGTTCCATACATCCATCCCACTCTGGTGGGAGAAATTCTTCATCCTCTCAGTTATAAAGGGCCGTCCCTTCACTCTGAGGCTAAGCCCTTGGGTTCTAATCTCTCCAGCTGCTGGAAACATCATCTCAGTGTCCACCCTAGCCAGGCCTCAGTATTCTGTAAGCTTCAATCAGATTCCCCCCCCCCCCAATCCTTCTAAACTCCAAGTACAGATCTAGAGTCCTCAGCCCTTTCTTGTTTGACAAACCCTTCATCCCCAGGATCATTTTTGTAAACCTCTTCAATGCCAGCAGATCCTTTCTTAGATACAGGGCCCAAAACTGCTTACAATATCCCAAAGGCAGTCTGACCAAAATCTTATACAGCCTCAAGCAATACATCTCTGCTCTTCTTTTCTAGCCCTGTCAAAATTAATATGAACATCGTATTTGCCTTCCTGTCAACGGAACTCATATTAACATTAAGTGAATCCTGAATTCAGACGCCCAAGTCCTTTGTATTTCAGATTTTTGAAGACTATTTTCTAAGTGGGGAAAGGCTATGCCTCTATTCATGGATTAGTGGTGCTGGAAGAGCACAGCAGTTCAGGCAGCATCCAACGAGCAGCGAAATCGATGTTTCGGGCAAAAGCCCTTTGATGAAGGGCTTTTGCCCGAAACGTCGATTTCGCTGCTCGTTGGATGCTGCCTGAACTGCTGTGCTCTTCCAGCACCACTAATCCAGTATTTGGTTTTCAGCATCTGCAGTCATTGTTTTTACCTATGCCTCTATTCATCCTATCAAGCGCATAACCTTGTTATCCCACATTGTATTCCATCTGCCTCTTCTTTGCCAACTCTCCTAGCCTGCCCAAGTCTTTCTGCAGCTTCCTCAACACTACCTGTCCCTCCAGCTATCTTGCTGTCATCTGCAAACTTTGTAACAATGACCTTAGTTCTTTTGTCCAGATCATTAATGTAGAACATGAATAGTTCTGATCCCCACAAACCTTCACTAGTCTCTATTAGAACATTAGAACATAGAACATTACAGCGCGGTACAAGCCCTTCAGCCCTCAATGTTACGCCGTCCTGTGAAACCAATCTGAAGCCCATCTATCCTACACTATTCCATTCTCGTTCATATGTTTATCCAATGACCAGTTAAATGTCCTTAAAGTTGGCGAGTCTACTACTGTTGCAGGCAGGGCGTTCCACGCTCTTACTACGGAGTTAAGAACCTACCTTTGACATCTATATCAATCAGCCCTCAGTTTAAAGCTATGTCCCTTTGTGCTCGCCATCACCATCTGAGGAAAAAGGCTCTCCCTGTCCACCCTATCTAATCCTCTGATCATCTTGTATGCATCTATTAAATTACCTCTTAACTTTTTTTCTCACGACAACAGCCTTAAGTCCATCAGCCTTTCCTCCATACCAGGCAACATCCTGGTAAATTTCCTCTGAACCCCTTCCAATTCTTCCTATAATGTGGCGACCAGAATTGTACGCAATACTCCAAGTGCGGCCACACCAGAGTTTTGCCATCTTGAAAAAGATCCCCTTATCCCCACTCTGTCTTCTGCCAATCCTCTATCCACGCCAGTATCTTGCTTCTGACACCATGGGCTTTTATCTTATTTAGCAGCCTCGTCACGGCGTAGCCCCCGCAGGCTCTGCACTGTCAGCGATGGCCGGGTATGGGCCTGACGCTCCAGTGCCATCCATTTTCAGGGCTAGTTGATTCGGCAGGTGAGTTGTTACACACTCCTTAGCGGATTCCGACTTCCATGGCCACCGTCCTGCTGTCTACATCAATCAACACCTTTTGTGGGGTCTGATGAGCGTCGGCATCGGGCACCTTAACCCAGCGTTCGGTTCATCCCGCAGCGCCAGTTCTGCTGACCAAAAGTGGCCCACTGGGCACTCGCATTCCACGCCCGGCTCCAAGCCAGCGAGTCGGCCTTCTTACCCATTTAAAGTTTGAGAATAGGTTGTCAAAGGCCTTCTGGAAATCCAAATAAATCACACCCACTGGCTCTTGTTTGTGTGACCCATCCATTATCTCCTCAAAAGAATTCTAACTGATTTATCAAACATGGGCTCCATTTGATAAAACTGTGCTAACTCCGCCCTATTTTACCATGCGTTCCCAAGTAATCCACAATCATAGTCTTAATAATGGATCATCGCCAATGCCTCCACTAGTTTCTCAGCTATCGCCTTCAGAACAGTGAGGTATGGTCCATCTAGTATTTATTCACCCTCAGACCTTTCAGCTTCCCCGGTATCATCTTCTTAGTGATGGCCACTGGACTCAACTCTGTCCCTGAATCTCTCAAAGTTCTGCTATGCTACTGGATGCCTCCCAATCATCACTTGTCAGTGATCGATTAACTCCTTGGGTTAGTTTGTTTAAAACAGTCAAACACATGATAAATTGGGATGCAGACTTTACGGCAAATCAACTGATCCGTGCATACAACTTGCAAACACACAGCAGTCTGTCAGGCAGATATAATGATTAAAGGTGAACTCTCTTAAATGTCTGACCAGCAGCAGAATTTCACATGTTTGTAATCCTGTGATACACCAAAGTCTTGAATGAGAAAACAAACCTTCTGTACAATGTACACAGACCAGGGAAAGTAGAGACAGCATTAAGTAAAGCATGTACTGTTCTCAGTTTTACTAAGTAGACCATGGAGTATAAGAACAAGGAGATATGCTGACCTTGTATGAGACACCTATCAGACCTCAGCTGGTATGTGCATTATTTTAGGCAATATGGGAACATGCTGGAGAGAGTGCAGAGTAGTTTACAAGAATGGTTCCAGAAATGAGGAAGTTCATTTACGAGGAGAGATTGAAATCTGAGAGGAGATTTGATAGAGGTTTTCAAAATCACGAGTGTTGCACAAAACAAACAAGTTGAGTGTATAGATTTAAAGTGACTTGCAAATGAAGCGAGGATGATATGAGGAACATTTTTTTTTCACCCAGCGAGTAGTTAGGGTCTGGTAAGCACTGCCTGGTAATGGGGTGGAGACAGGTTCAATTGAAACATTCTGGGGCACTGGGTGGTTATTTGGATGGTACAGGATATGGGGAAAAAGACTGGCACTGGGTAAATAGAAGCCAATTGGTCGTCTTCAGCACTGTAACAACTCTGATGGTGAGAGTGTTGACTTCTCTTTGTATTTTTGATCAAAACCTTTTGGTTTTCCCATTCACAAGAGTCAGGAACCCATTTGAACCAGTCACCGTCAGGGGCTCATGACCTCGTGTGATCACCAAATGCTTTAACCCCTGAACTCCCGGGGCCGCTCTGCCCCCAAACTCTCACCCCTTCCACCTTATCAACCACCATCCCTCTTCTGCCAGCCCCTGCCTAACTCCCCACTTTTAAAACATCCCCTGCAACGCTTGCCAGTTCTGCAATTTTCTCAGAACCATCATCAAATCATAGACCTGTTCAGTACAGGAGGGGCCGTTTGGCCCGTCGAATCTGTCCCACCAAAAATACACTACTACCCACAGTAATTCCACTTTCCTGCACGAGGCCTTGGATGAATACTTGAAGCGTCAAAGCACGTTTTAAAATGGTTGAGAGGTTTCCAGTCTCAATTACCCATCCAGGGAGTGCATTCCTGGCTCCCATCATCCTCTGGGTGAATCCAAAATCCTCAAATTCCTCCCAAACCTGCTTTTCACTTGAAAAGCATGCCCCCTTGTTCTCAATCCTTCACATTAAAGGGGAACAGCTGTTTTCTAGTCACCCTGACCATGACTCTCATAACTTTAGACATCTCTGTTAGGTCCCCTCTCAGCCTTCTCGGCTGTAAAGAAAGTAACCCAGCGCTTATTCAGTCCCTCTTCATTGCTGAAGTGCTCCATCCCGGGCAACGTTCAGGTGAACCGTCTCTGTAATCCCAGCTCTAATGAGCTAACATTGAGTCTACATGACTCTTCAGAGTCAGCTAGAGAGTTAGCTTGCTCTCTCACCATGCATGCTGCCTGACCTGCTGTGATTTCCAGCATTTTGCCTTTCCTGATAAAAACAAATGTCCCGTCTGCCTTCTTAACTACTGTATCATCTAGTCCTTCAGGGATCCACAGACATTGCACCCAAGATCCCTGTGCTTCCTCGTCCTGCCATTCATTGAGTACTCCCTTTTCTAAAGTACATCACCTCACATTAATCAGGGTTGAATCCCATCTGTCACTGATCTGCCCTTTGACGGATCAGTTTATATTCTCTTGTAAGCTGTTTATTTAGGGGCGATACCGTGGCTCAGTGGTTAGCACTGCTGCCTCACAGTACCAGGGACCTGGGTTCAATTCCAACCTCAGTCAACTGCCTGTGTGGAGTTTGCACATTCTCCCAGTGTCTGCGTGGGTTTCCTCCAGGTGCTCTGGTTACCTCCCACAGTCCAACTGATGTGCAGGTCAGGTGGGGTGGAAATGTTAAATTGATCATAGGGTCCAGGGATGTGCAGGTCAGTTGGATTAGCTATGGGAAATGCAGGGTTACAGGGCTACAGGGCTAGAATCCATAGAATACCAATTCGGCCTGACAAGTCCACACCGACCCTCCGAAGAGTGACCTATTCCCCTAACCTATTACTGTACATTTACCCCTAACTAATGCACCTAACCTAAACAATTTTAGCAGGGTCTGGCTGGCATGCTCTTCAGAGCGCCAGTGTGGACTCAATAGGCCGAACGGCCTGCTTGCACACTCTAGGGATCCTATGCTTTTTGAGCTTCCCCCCTGCATTCCCAATGTTCCTCTGGGGCCTCCACTGTTTTGCTCCCTTTGCACCTGTTGTACATTTTTCTTTTCCTTTTTCCTGGAATTCTTTTAAAAAGGAACAATTCATCAATCATTTACGTTTGAGAAGCTGCTCCCTGCCCGCTGGCTCCTAGCCCACTGCAGTTGGAAATGTCCCTGTTTATGCCACAGTAATTCTGTGGAATATACACTAAAATAAGACGACAACAGAAAACTTGTGTTGCAGGCAATTGTTTTAAAGAGCCTGTTTTGCCTGATGTGTACAACTGAACAGAGCCTTGATCCTTGCAGCAGGGAAACATTAGCAACATCCCTACATAACAATACTACAAAAGGCAGTGGGCCCTGACAACACTCCAACAATAATACTGAAGACTTGCACCCCAGAACTAGTCATGTCCCTCGCCAAGCTGTTCCAGTACGGCTACAGCACTGGTATCCGCTCAACAATGTGGAAAATTACATTCAGGACGTGCCTGGGCAAAAAGAACGATAATGTGGAAAACTCCCTAGATATGTCCTGTGCACAAAAAAACTCAGAATAAGACCAAACCATTCCAAATTTAAATGGGGAGGCAATGGCCTAATGATACTATCAATGGACTGTTAATCCAGAGACCCAGGTAATGTTCTGGGGACCCAGGTTTGAATCCCTGATGGTGGGATTTGAATGCAATAAAATTCTGGAATGAAGAGTCTCATCATGACCATGGATCGACTGTTAGAAAAATCCATCTGCTTCACAATTATCCTTTAGTAAGTAAACTGCTGTCCTAACCTAAGTCTGGCCTACATGTGACTCCAGACCCACAGCAATGCGGTTGACTCTTCAACTACCCTCTGGACAACCAAGCAATAAACGCTGGGCTTAGCCAGCGACGCCCTCATCCTGTGAAAGAATAAAAAAAAACTTGCTAATTATCACTCCCTAGTTCAAGATGGCAGCTCACCATCTGAAAGGCAGAAGGGCAACACACTTAACCATCCAATATAACCATCCTGTGACAGTGTAAATCAGCCACTCGATCTTGGAGATTCTGCACACTGTCACCTGGCCCATTCAACTCAGAGCTCCCACAATGCAATGCAGGCTGCTATCACTCCCTCGTGTGTTTCCCACCCCTCAATTCGACGGGAGTGAATGTTCATCAAAACACTCATCAAAACCCCGGCAGGGGCCACGTCAAGGGTCACGAGAAGGGCTCATTAGCAGTTGAAGGAGAAAGAAAGACAGGCAGAGGGAAGGAGTGTGAAAACAACATGGAGACAAAGTGGAAAAAGGAAAATGCTTTCATTTAATTGTTATTTTTCGCTCAGGATGCTCGAAAGTACCATTGCACTGACTGCAACGAGTGTAGTCGCCTAGGAATTACTGTGCAAGGACTGATGGATATCAATCTAGTTTGCTTTTGAGCATTCTTGGAGAGGTGCTGTACAACATCGGAGTTGTTGACTAATATTCACAATTATAAATCTCCACCAATGTACATTAAAAAAACATAAGGTTTTTCTTCTCAACCAGTCACCCTCGATAAACCTCTCAGGGCCTTCCAAATGGTTCAGCTAGCTGCAACCATTAGTGTTCAAGTTGGCTGCAATCTCAAGTCACGCAAGGACCGCAGCCTTCATGCTATAAAAACACTTAGCACAAAGTGAGGCCTCATTAGTTACTGACAAAAGCAAGAATATAGTCAATCATCTGCTAAAGGTGCCTCGTTGGCGTACTAATTTGGAAACGGGTGATCAATTCGGGGCGTTCACGTCAACTGCTTCCAACTTGAGTGGAAGGTACACGTGCACTTGTTGATCTCATTGGCTATATACAAGAGTTTCCTTCTAAAACTAACCTAGTGTGACGACTGCGAATTCTACATGCTGAGTATCATTGCTCCAGTGCACCTTATGACCAAGACATGCAATTTAAGAAACAATTCCATTTGCCGCCACTATTTGCATTCCACTCCCAGCACCCTTGTATTTTTCTCTCAGTCTCTTCAGGATTTGAGTGCGGTCTTCTTTCCTCGTTGCACAATTTGCTTGGACGAACCACCCCCACCCCCCCAACCCCGCACACATCCACCCAAGAGCTAAGGCCATACCATGCTTTCACTCACCACCTACTTAATCTAGGTCAACAGGATCAAACTACATGAGGGATTGCAGGAGCAAAGTCTGTGGCATGTTCATCCATAATGAAACCAGCCTCAGGAGTGGTGGCTTTGGAACAAACAACCATTGAACACTAAGAGCCCAGCTGGCTCACCAACGTCCTGCAGGGAAGGACACGGCCATCTTTACCTGGTCTGGCCGAGATGTGACTCCAGACTCTCGGCAATGTGGTTGATTCTTAACTGCCCTATATTTTGGGTTGCCATTGACAGCAATGCCAGCATTGCATGAAAGAATTTTAAAAGCTGTTGTCGCTGCCGCTAATGAATAAACCATAGGGCTGCCCCCTCATCAGGAACAGGCAACTGGCAGTGGTTTAACCTGAAGGTTATGCCTACTTGTATCATCAGCTTCTTTCACGGTCTCAGGACATTCCAATGAGCTTCGCAACCACAGGGATAGGAGTAGACCATTCAGCCCTTCGAGCCTATTCCACCATTCGATGAGACTCTGGCCAATATTGGGACCAACTTCATTGACGTGATTACGGCCCATATCCCTTAACAGCTTTCTTTACAAAACTTAATCTGAGATTTAAAATTTACAACTGATCCAGCACATTCGTGGAATAGAGTTCCAAACATCTACCACCTTTATGTAGAAGTGCTTCCGAACATCTCTCCTAAACGGTTTGGCCCTAATTCTCAGACTATGCTCCCTAGTTCTAGAATCGCCAAGTAGTGGAAACAGTTAACCCGCCCTGTCTTTTCCTGTTAATATTTTGAAGACTTTGATCAGATCGTTCCTTAACCTTCTAAGTTTTAAAGAAAGCAGGTCTAATTTGGGCAATCACTCCACACAAGTTAATTCCTTAAGTCCAGGCATCATTCTTGTAAACCCACATTTACTCCCAAGGACAATACATCCTTCCTGAGGTGAAACAGTGAAGTACCTTTGAGGGGTGATTGTTGTTGTACCTTTGGGATATGCCCAAGTGGAACATGAAATGGATGCAACATCGATAGCCATAGAGTGGGCAGAATTGAACATGGAGGGTCTCACCTGCCAGATGGAAGACCAAAAGCAGCCCCAAGCCTCGTCTGTCTCTGAATAAAGACCCTATTAAACAGCATTACATTTCTCTCAAACTCAGGAACCTGGGAGCACAACTCAAGCCTCCAGGAACTGTGGGCCAGAGGGCGGCCCTATCCATTGCTCACCAGTGCCACTCGGAGCGGTGGCTGCTGCCAGTAGCGCACCCACCAGAAGCCAATGCTTGAGGGATCCTGATCACGCGAGGGAGAGGGCAAGGTGGGGTTCATGGGCAAGAGGTGTCTAAGCAGTGGGAGTTTAGGGAAGAGGGGAGAAAGGGGGTGACTGTCACAATCATCTCACTCCCTGACGCCAGCTCCTTGATCGAGTAGACTGCCTGTAAACAAGTCCCACAGACTCCCCTTCCGCACCCCCCCTCATCAATCATAATCGTACTCCAGAACCCTTCATGCAAACCCAAAACGCTGTTCAGTCTCCTTGCTTGGCAACCCCCTGTCCAACCACAAGAGGGCAAGATCCTGAAGTGGGAATTAATTGCCTCCTTACGATTAGGATCAGAACAGACTGCCTGTCTGACCTAGCTTGCAGTTTTCCCAAATTATGCCCTTTTACTTATTAGTTTATAAGTTTTAAAAATCATTTTACATCACAAATGCCCTAGATTTCAATCAGGCAGAAGCCAGAAGTTAACAGCATCTTCATCTTGCACCCAGACACCTGAATAAATACCCACCAAACCTCAACTAGACTGGCATTACATTTCACCCCACATGTGCAATTTGAAAATGATGCCCAGGGTGATCAGTGTGCCAACAGAGGGGTGACACTACAAAACATCCCACAACTTCTGAGTGCACAAGAGCGAAGTTTTGACACTAAAACGTTTGCGAAGAATGAGATGGCGAATTCAGCTTCCCCGTCGTACTTCCCAACTGGTGAAAAAATCTACACTGGTTCTCAGCTTAAGGATACGATCAGGCTCTGCAGTGAAACCTATGGTACTGCTGCAGAGAGGCAATCAGTCAGACATCTCAGAAAATGGTGCGGGAGGCCCAGATTTTATCGCCATGGAGAAAGATCTCCCGCACAGTCAGTGGTTATAATCTGGAATTTGTGGCCCAAAAACATAAAAGGCAGGTTTCACTTTGACCTGTGAGCTGGAAAAGGCAGCAATATACAGGGTGACAAGATAAAAAAAAAGAGCTGGGAGTTGGCACAAGGTGAAATACTCCTCGAGAGAGCCAGTGCTAACAAAGTGGGCTGAATGGTCTACTTCCATTCTCTAATTCTAATCATCACAACTGCTTCATCTGGTCACTCTCACTTTGCTGTCCATGCATTTAAAAAAGTATTTAATTGGCCTTAATACTAGTGCACAAGACCAGCAGCAGTTGTAAAATCTATTCTATAAATGCAAGGCACTCTGCATTCTAACCATGAGGCTCCTGGGCTGACAACCATTTTAAAGCACAATACACATTATTTCCTGTATGACAAACAAAAAGCTTCCTAAATCCAAGCCTCGTGCAACAGTTCAAACGCTGCACTCAAATCACACAAAGAGTTAAAGTCCTCTCAATTCCTCAGTTCAAATTATTGAGCAATGTGCAATTCACTTCATTATCTCGGCCAAGACAAGGCAGGTTTAAACACTACTCTCTCACACCCTTACAGCGAAAAAAGAAGTCTTGCTGACAAGTCAAATAGAGAACTTGTAGAAGATTAGTCTCATATATTAGAATCCTTCTCGTAGTTAATACATTGCAAATGTGGATAGAATTGGATACCCACTTCTGAACTGGGCTGAGACAAACAGAAAAGGTATTCAGGATACGATTCAGGGAAGAAAGGCCTCAGAACTCAACTACAGGTTTCAATCCCTTGATCAGAAATTAGATTAGATTACTTACAGTGTGGAAACAGGCCCCTCGGCCCAACAAGTCCACACCGCCCCGCCGAAGCGCAACCCACCCATACCCCTACATCTACATTTACCCCTTACCTAACACTATGGGCAATTTAGCATGGCCAATTCACCTGGCCTGCACATCTTTGGACTGTGGGAGGAAACCGGAGCACCCGGAGGAAACCCACGCAGACACAGGGAGAACATGCAAACTCCACACAGTCAGTCACCAAACTCCACCAGTTCACACTAAACTTCACTCCACACCCTCTGTAAATGCTACAATACCAGTTACTGTACATGTGCACTCATATAGGACAGGTCAGGGAATCTGCAGTCCCCTAAGTGTGTGTGGTGGGTGGGTGGGGGGTGGGGGAGGGGGGGATCCAGTGAGAAGGATTAAAGGGATCTTCAATCTTCATCTTGCGATGAAAATGAACTCACACTGACTCCCCGTTAATGTTGGTGACACGGTTTCCTGGAACGGTCATCTCTCTGTCAGCTGGTGCAGCGTTTACAGGACCAAGAAGCCCCTGTCAGGAAGGGTAATCACACAACATGGTGGCTCAGTGGTTAGCACTGCTGCCTCACGGCGCCAGGAACCTGGGTTCGATTCCAGCCTTGGGCGACTGTCAGTCTGTGTTTCCTCCGGGTGCTCCAGATTCCTCCCACAATCTAAAGATGTGCAGGTTAGGTGGATTGGCCATACTAAATTTCCACATTATGTTCAGGGATGTATAGCTAGTTGGAATGTGGGAAATGTAGGGTTATAGGGGGTGGGGTGTGATGGTTCTGGGTGGTATAGTCTTCAGAGGGTCACCATAACCTTGATAGGCCAAAATGGCCTGCTTCCACACCGTAGGGATTCTAATGACGGGCGGATTTTTTTCCCCCACACCATTCATTCACGAAATGTGGAATTCACTAGCTGGGTCAGCATTTACCTTGAGGAAATGGTGATGCAGGGTTGAATGGTATTAAGCAGGATTGTATTCAGGGACACACGTATTGTCTCGCTCTCTCTGGAGATGTAGCAGAGGTTAAAATACAACTCATTTGAAAAATTGCCTCATATTTCTTGATATTATGAAAATTGACTCCTGATTAAATGACACTTGATCATAGTTCGTAGCAGAGTTCTCTTTCAATTCTCCACATATTACCCTTTTAAATCAAAGTTCGCAATTCCAGCAAACATACATCACCCAAGCATGAACTGGAATGCCTGCATAGGTCTGGTTTTCTGGGGCCCATGGTCACCAGTGTCAATTATATCAAAGGCTACTTGGTTTATTGTTGATTTGCGTGCAGTCGTAACTTATGATGACCCAGTAATTCCAGAAAGTGTACACACAAAACGCAAGGAAAACTGTTCAGCTTTGAAAATATTACACTATCATATTCTGCCATAAAGCCAAAACATCACCCCCTCAAATGGTCAATGCTACTTCTGCCACATTTGCGTGCGCCATTCCCTAGTTCCAGACAGATCCAGAGCTCACACATTTCATCATTACACCACTCTCAAATAGTGTCTTCAAAACAGTCACAGGAGATTAACCAGACACTGAGGCCGAAGAGGAAATATTAGAACAGATTGGACAAAGAAGTAGGTTTTAAGCAGTGACTACAAGTTGGCAAGTTCTAACAAAGTCGGGATCGAGTAAATCCCTAAAGGCATATAAAGGCAGCAGGAGCATACTGAAAAGGAAAATCAGGAGGGCAAAAAGGGGACATGAGATAGCTTTGGCAAATAGAGTTAAGGAGAATCCAAAGGGATTCTATAAATATATTGAGGATGAAAGGGTAACTAGGGAGAGAATAGGGCCCCTCAAAGATCAGCAAGGCAGCCTTTGTGTGGAACCACAGGAGTTACTAAACGAGTATTTTGTATCAGTGTTTAGCATGGAGAAGGACATGGAAGATATAGATTAGATTAGATTCTCTACAGTGTGGAAACAGGCCGTTCGGCCCAACAAATCCACACCGCCCCTCCGAAGAGAAACCCACCCAAACCCATTCCCCTACCCTATATTTATCCCTGACTAATGCACCTGACACTAAGGGCAATTTTGTATAGCCAATTCACCTAACCGGCACATTTTTGGACTGTGGGAGGAAAACCGAACATCCAGAGGAAACCCACGCAGACACGGGGAGAATGTGCAAACTCCACACAGACAGTTGGGAATCGAACTCAGGACCCTGGTGCTGTGAGGCAGCTGTGCTAACTACTGGGCCACCTGTAGGGAAATAAATAGTGAGATCTTTAAAAATGTCCATATTACAGAGGTGGTGTTGCTGGACGTTTTAAAATGCAGAAAGGTGAATAAACCTCTGAGACCTGATCAGGTGTACCCTAGAGCTCTGTGGGAAGTTAGGGAAGTGATTGCTGGGCCCCTTGCTGAGATACCAGTGTCATTGTTAGTGAGGTGCCAAACGTGGTGCCACTGTTTAAGAAAGGTGGTAAGGAAAAACCAGGGAAATATAGACCAGTGAGCCTGACGTCAGTAATGGGCAAGTTGTTGGAGGGGATTCTGAGGGGCAGGATTTGCATGTATTTGGAAAGGAAAGGACTGATTAGGGATGGTCAACAAAGCTTTGTGCGTGGGAAATTGTGTCTCGCTAACTTGATTGAGTGTATTTTAAAGAACTCCCTAACTTGATTGAGTTTTTTGAAAAAGTGACAAGAAAGGATTGATGAAGGTGGTGGAAATTATCTACATGCACCTCAGCAAGGCTTTCGACAAGGTTCCGCACTGTAGGCTGGTCAGCAGGGTTAGATCACATGGAATACAGGGGAAGCTTGCCATTTGGATACAAAGTCGGCTCGAAGGTAAGAGACAGAGGGTGATAGTGGAAGGTTGTTTCTCTGAATGGAGGACTGTGACCAGCAGTGCCACGTAGATCACCATCTTATTTTTGACTTTTTTGTAATTATCTCTCTGCCGTAATCGGATCATAGCTCATCCCTTTACTTGCTATTCAGCTTTACTCACACCATCTGACACTTTAGATCACTTGCAGAGGCTTGTTATTCAGCCTGTCAACACTCCACTCACCAGTTGTACGATCTTTTGACACTCAATCACCTGGAATTATCTTGCAATTATCTCTCTGCCAAATATTCTGTGCCTGTACACTTCCCTCCGCTCCACCTGATGAAGGAGCAGCACTCCGAAAGTTTGTCGTTTCAAATAAACCTGTTGGACTATAACCTGGTGTCATGTGACCTCTGACATGGTCCACCCCAGTGCAATACCGGCACCTCCACGCCATCTCTGCTAGAGGAACAATATTGTTAAACTCAAAAAATTGCAAAAGATATTTGAAAGGATGCTGCTGGGGTTGGAGGGTTTGAGCTACAGGAACAGGATGTATATGCCGGGGCTATTTTCCTTGCAGCGATGGAGGCTAAGGGGGTGACCTTACAAAATAATGACGGCCATGCAAAGGTCTTTTACTCTGGGTAGGGGAGCTCAAAACTAGAGGAAGTCGGTTTGGGTGCGAGAGAGGCGAGATTGAAAAGGGAGCTGAGTGGTAACTTTTCCGTGCAGAGGGTGTATGGAAGAAACTGCCAGAGGAAGCAGTGCAGGCTGGTACAACATTTAAAAGGCATTCTGGATGGGCACATGAATGGGAAGAGTGGGGTGGCACAATGGTTAGCACTGCTGCCTCAGTGCAAGGGACCTGGGTTCAATTCCTACCTCGGGTGACCGTGTGGGTTTCCTCTGGGTGCTCCGGTTTCCACCCACAGTCCAAGGATATGGGGGTTGGGTGATTCGGCCGTGCTAAATTGCCCATAGTGTTAGGTGCATTAGTCAGGGGCAAATATAGGATAGAGAATGGGTCTGGGTGGGTTATTCTTCGGAGGGTCGGTGTGGACTGGTTGGGCAGAAGGGCTTATTTCTATATCGTAGGGAATCTAATCTAGTCTAAGTTTGTCGAGATATGGACCAAGTGCTGGCATGGGGACTAGATCAGTTTGAGATATCGAGACAGCATGGATGAGTTGAACCAAACAGTTGGTTTCTGTGCTATACGACTCTGTGGTGAAATTTGCTACGTGAGAAAACACAATTGAGAGATAATTTCACTGCTGACCATTTTGGCAGGGAGAACGAAGAGTGAGGGATTACAGAAATCGGAGATGCAGAGGGATCTGGATTTCTGAGGTTTTCACAAAGACATACAGCCAAAGTTCCATAAGCCGTGAGAGCAGCAGCTCCGAGATACTACCCATTAATTCCCGGCTTTGGAAGATGCTGCCACAGGCCGGTCTCCGAGGCCCACGCAGCCGGATAGAAAAATTAGAGGGATCGCTGACAGCTACAGCAAAGAAGGAAGAAAACTTGTAGAATATTACAATTTATCACAAAGGAAACAGAGTCCAAAAGCAAAGAGATTTTTCGGTTCCCTACAGTGTGGAAACGGGCCCTTTGGCCCAACCAGTCCGCACCGACCCTCCAGAGAGTAACCCACCCAGACCCATTTCTTTTTGACTAATGCACCTAACACTATGGGCAATTTAGATTAGATTACTTATGGCGTGGAAACAGGCCCCTTCAGCCCAACAAGTCCACATCGACCCACCGAAGCGCAACCCACCCATACGTTTACCCTTCACCTAACACCACAGGCAATTTAGCATAGCCAATTGACCTGACCTGCACATCTTTGGACTGTGGGAGGAAACTGGAGCACCCAGAGGAAACCCACATAGACACGGGGAGAATGTGCAAACTCCACACAGTCAGTCAGTCGCCTGAGGTGGGAATTGAACCCGGTTCTCTGGCACTGTGAGGCAGCAGTGCTCACCACTGTGCCGCCCATGGAGTTACACAGGGTACTGGTGAGACTACACCTGGAATACTGTGGACATACTGGTCTCTTCATTTAAAGAAGGAAAGATGCAGTTCAGAGAAAATTTACAAGACTAAATGGGCAGATTGTCTTATGAGGAATAGTTGAACAGGAATAGGCCGACACCGCTGCTTAAAAACAAGGGGTAGCCCATTTAATAGAGGGAGGAGGTGAAATTATATTTCCTCACAGAGGGTTCAGTGTTTTCAGAACTCACTTCCTGGTGGAGAGAGCAATCTTTGAATATTTTCAAGGCAGACGTGAATAGATTCTTATGATGCAAGGGGAGGAGTCAAAGGTTAATCAGGGCAAGGTGTTTTGAGGTTACAATCAGATCAGCCATGAACAGGCTCAAGGGGCTGAATGGCCTACTCAGGTTTGTAAGAGAGAAAGTCAGAGGCATTTCAGGAGGCAATTGAAAACATTACGACCCTGGTAACAGAAAGGCAGTGGCAAATGAAGGGACTGTAACACACAAGGCCAGGACTAGAGGGACACATTCCCAGAGGCCTTCAGGAGGTTATAGAGCTCTGCAAGGGTGAGGCCATGCAGGAGTTTGGACAGGAGAATGAGAAACGTAAAACTGAGGCCTCACCTCACCAGGAGATACTGTCGAGTCAGCACCTACAAGAGCACTAAGAGTCAATCAGTGACAGTCAGGATACAGGCAGGACAGCTTTCAAAAGACAGTGAATTTGAATAATCTGGCCTGGGATTAACAATATGCATGAGACATACATCTATTTCAGCACATTAAACCGACAATTCTTCACATTTCACTTTAGTCAATTACAAATTACTGATGTAAACAAGACTGGAACCACTGGCCAATTCCAATACAAAATGGCTTAACTTTATAGGCTCCTTAGATTGTAATAAAGTAATCAAGAAAGACAGAGTGGTTGGCATGACTAGGGGACCTCCTAATTAAACACAAAGGACTCAATACATCGCATCCTGCCTAAATACACAACGTCCTTAAGTATACAATTAAACTGTCTCCAGTACAATTAAGGCCAACCTCCCACCCTTCCTCATGGCTTTAGGAACACTATCAATCACATGCTACTGCTAATGGATTAGGCCAGACCGTATACATCAGTAATGACTTAACTGGTCTACAGGAGGTGGGGGTCTTTCAGCTGACACTCTCCGGCAAGACTCCAGCAATCCCTCGGATGATTATGACAGACCGCACAGCACTACTTTGATGAGCAAGGATGATTCCAGCAGTACCCACCTCAATATTTAATCTGTTGACCAACCTCAAAACAAAACAGACTGATCTTTATCACACTGCTGATTATGGGGGGGGGGGGGGTTGCTGTGAGCACATTTTCTCTGGTGTTTCCCACATTACTGCAGTCGCTCAGCCCTCTGAGGACTTGAATGGTGCTACTTAAACAGAAAAAGCATAATTTCTTCATAAACAAAACAAGACAAAGGCTGGTCAAAGTTAGAAGTTTTGCAGCTCCTGATGGCCTTCAGTCAGAAATAGTGTGTGTTAAGGACTGTGACACAATGCTGTGCCACACAGTCAGCCCAGTTGATGTGACTGCACGGCAAGCTAAAGAGACAAGACAAATTCATAGAATTATAATGTGGAAGCAGGCCATTCAGCTTCCACATTAACCCATCCCATATCCCATCCCTGTAACCCTGCATTTCCCATGGCCAATCCACCTGACTTGCACATCTTTGGACTGTGGGAGGAAACCCCACACAGACACGGGGAGAACATGAAAACTCCACACAGACAGTCACCCAAGGTTGGAATCGAACTCGGGTCCTTGATGCTGTGAGGCAGCAATGCTAACCACTCAGCCACAACAACTCACATTTGGATAGCACCTTTTAAAATAGATGCTATTTTAAAATTAGATTAGATTAGATTACTTACAGTGTGGAAACAGGCCCTTCGGCCCAACAAGTCCACACCAACCCGCCGAAGCGCAACCCACCCATTCCCCTACATTTACCCCTTTACCTAACACTACGGGCAATTTAGCATGGCCAATTCACCTAACCTGCACATCTTTGGACTGTGGGAGGAAACCGGAGCATCCGGAGGAAACCCACGCAGACACGGGGAGAACGTGCAAACTCCACACAGTCAGTCGCCTGAGTCAGGAATTGAACCCGGGTCTCTGGCGCTGTGAGGCAGCAGTGCTAACCACTGTGCCACCGTCCCACCTTGATAGCAAAGCACTTCACAGGAGCACTGTTAAGAAAGGTTTTCGGGTCAGGTGAAAAGGGAGATTCAAAGGACACTCTGATAAGAGGGAAGAGAGGTGTAGGGAGGGAATTTCAGAGTTACACTGTTGGCACACCTATCAATGGTGGCACCAAACAGGATCAGCAGGATGCCATCTCCTGTGAAAATAAAACATCACATCACTCTTGCACTGAGCGACAGGGACATCAGCAGCATTTTAGGAGGCTGTTACATCGTGGTAACACCATTGGACAATTAATCCAGAGGCTCAGGCTAATGCTTCAAGGACCTGGGTTCAAATCTCACCACGGCAGCTGGTGAGATTTAAATAAAAATCAATAGATCAGAAATATTAAATTAGGCTCAGTGATTGCAACCATGAAAACTACATTCAACTGTCATTAAAAAAACCCATCAGGTCATCTAATACCTTTTAGGGCAACTCACCACCACCTTCTCAAAGGCAATTAGGAACGGGCAATAGATGTCAAGCAGCCAGTGACACCCACTTCCCACAAATGAATACATTTCAAAAATCAGCCATTCTTACCTGGTCTGGACGACATGTAACTCCAGACCCACGGTAATGTGGCTGACTCTGGTCTGCCTCTGACATGCCCTAACAAAGTACTCAGGCCAATTCAAGATGGATGACAAATCTTGGTCTTGCCAGGGACCTTCAAGTCATAACAGTATACAGTAAAGATTGGGCCTTCCAGCCCATCAAGTCTATACCATCCCACAAGTGAATTAGAAAGAATCTGGGTTAGATTCCTTTTTGTTTTGAGATTTCCTACAGTGTAGAAACAGGCCCTTCGGCCCAACAAGTTCACACTGACCACCAAAGAGTAACCCATCCAGACCCATTCCACTACATTTTACCCCTAACTAATGCACCTAACACTACGGGCAATTTAGCATGGCCAATTCACCTGACCTGCACAGCTTTTGGACTGTGGGAGGAAACCGGAGCACCTGGGGGAAACCCACACAGACTCAGGAAGAACGTGCAAACTCCACACAGAGTCGCCCAAGGCTGGAGCCTAGGCCTTTGGCGCTGTGAGGCCGGAGTGCCAACCACTGAGCCACCGAGCTGTTAATGAGATACCTAAAGGGATTTCCAGGCTGCCTCTCGATCAATGCTTCTTCATTAACTTGGCCCTAATTTAAAAAGGAGCTCAATTAGACCCTGCTCCTCTATCTCCAAAGACTCACCTGGGATGACATTGCCAGACCGCATTGCCACCTCGCCTCCCTCCCTTATCTCCTGCATGTCGGCACCAAAGACTTGTATTAAATAACCTTCCAGTGACACACCAGGACCCTCAGTGTAGAAGTTCATTCACTATCTATTGCGTTTTCTTAAATAAAGAGTTTCACTATAAAAGTTTAGTTGGCACCAGAAGACAGAGGTCCACTGAAAATGAAGGGTAATTAGCACATTCTCCAAGCTTTCACAGATCTACAAATTGTCCCTGTTGGGAATTTTGATGGTTGGCAGGATTGTCTTTCTAATCAGTCAGAAACACCAGCCTCAGGCAGTGCTTTCATCCTGAATTCCAGTGAGTCGGCTTCACTCCTTGAAACAACAGAAATGGCGATAAGCTTATCGCTTCGAAAAGCTTGTGATTTGTTGCTAATTTTTGAAATGAGGCACACTTTCCATTGCAATTTCTTTTACAAATGGAGATGCCATACCTAAATCATCTTACGAAGTTAGTACTATTAGGAGGGGATGAGATTAGATTTGGAGTTATGGAGCCATACTGCATTGAAACAGACTCTTCGGTCCAACTCGTCCTTGCTGACCAGATATCCTAAGTAAATTAGTCCCATTGCCAGCATTTGGCCCATATCCCTCCAAACCCTTCCTATTCACATGCCTTTTCAATGTTGTAATTGTATCAGCCTCCACCACTTCCTCTGGCAGCTCATTCCATACATGCACCACCCTCTGCGTGAAAACGTTGCCCTTTAGGTCCCTTTTAAATCTTGCCCCTCCCACCCTAAACCTATGCCCTCTAGCTTTGGACTCCCCTAGCCCAGGGAAAAGTCCTGGTCTATTTACCCTATCCATGCCCCTCATGATTTTTATAAACCTCTATAAGGTCAGCCCTCAGCCTCCAACGTTCCAGGTTAAACAGCCCTAGCCTATTCAGCCCTTCCCTATAGCTCATTTGATTAGATTTAGATTTATCATCAAAAAATACAGTGAAAAGTGTTTTTTCACACGTTATACGCAAAGTATCACCACGCTCCGATGCCTTGAAACACTGAATACAATGGCAGACTTTACTGCAATAGAATTCATCTCTCTCTCTTGTTCCTCCTCCACTGATCCTCCAGCCACTGCTTGACATCGACCGAGATCTCTGTAACAGGTTCCCAGGACCCCGTTACCAGTCTCTGCCTCTGCCACAAGGGAGTTACCCTGCCCTTAGTCACAGGGCTCCAGGTATACATGCAACCCAGCCCTCCTTTCACGTGCACCAAAGAGAGAGAGAAGGAACGTGGACATGATGTAGAGGTGCCAGTGTTGGACTGGGGTGGGCAAAGTTAAAAATCACATTGGGACTATAACCTGGTGCTGCGTGATTTTTAACGAAGACCGTGGAAGAATTCTGCACGTCCCATTTTGACTTCGGCGTACTCTCGATACTTCTAACGTACAGTGCATCCGTTCCACTCTGTCAGTCACAGGATGATAGAAACAAAAAGGCCATTCAGCCCCTTGAACTGGTTCTGCCTTTCATGGCTGATCAGTATCTGGACTCTAATCCACCACCAGACAGTCATAGAGATCTACAGCATACAAACCGACCCTGCAGTCCACAGTTCCCTTATGATTAAAAACCATTACCAACAAAAACCTATCTATCTCAGGCATAGAATTTTCAGTTGAGCAAAACTGAAAACTGGGTGGCACAGTGGTTAGCACTGCTGCCTCACAGCGCCAGAGACCCGGGTTCAATTCCCGCCTCAGGCGACTGACTGTGTGGAGTTTGCACGTTCTCCCCGTGTCTGCGTGGGTTTCCTCCAAGTGCTCCGGTTTCCTTCCACAGTCCAAAGATGTGCAGGTCAGGTAAATTGGCCATGGTAAATTGCCTGTAGTGTTAGGTAAGGGGTAAATGTAGGGGTATGGGTGGGTTGCGCTTCGGCGGGTCGGTGTGGACTTGTTGGGCCGAAGGGCCTGTTTCCACACTAAGTAATCTAATCTAAAAAACAACATTTTGGGAGAAGCAGCATTCCTGTCATTAACCTCAGATGGTCGACCTATACTCCCTCCTTGTTTCAGGCTCCGCCACCAGAGAAAATAGCTTGTCTCTGTCAAAACAGTCAACTCCTTGAATCATTATACATGTCTCAATTTGATCGCCCCTTAATCCTCTGTACTTAAGGCAATACAAGCTTCCCCTTTTCACCTGGTCCTTGTACCTTAACGTGGAAGTGATGGTGGTGCAGTGGTGAAGTCACTGGACGCGTAGTTTCAGACGCTCAGGTTATCACACTGGGGCCACGGTTCACTTCCCCAATGGCAGCCAGTGGGAATTTACATTCAATTATTAAAACCCTGGAAATTGAAAACTGGTCTCAATGGTGGTGGCCATAAAACAATCACCAATTGTAAAAACCCATCTGTTTTTTTCCATAATGCCCTTTAGGGAAGGAAACTGCCATCCTTACCTGGTCTGGCCTACATGTGACTCCAGACACACAGCAGTGTAGCTGACAACTGAAAGCATTGGTCAAGCAAGCCAGAGGGCATTTAGTTCAAGGGACAATTAGGGATGGGTAATGCATTCTGGCCTGGCCCGTGTGAAATAACCTAACCCTGGTGTTATTCTGATCAATCAGCCACTCCAAGGTTAAGATATCTTTCTGGAGGGGGAAGTGCTGAACACAGTATTCCAGATATGGTGTCCTTATGATTCCAGAAGTGCATAAAGCATCCAGGAGGAATCATGAGCTGTTTAGCAATAGCATTACAAGTGACGTCCCTTACCCAAGTCTCTAAATGAGAGTTTTCTAACTGACAAATGAGACATGGATTGTATGTAAATCTGATTAAATTTTGACCAGATTCAATGAAAACAAGAACACTGCAAGACCGCACCCTTGACATTCAACAGTGTTACCATCACTGAATCCCCCACTATCATCATCCTGGGGGTTATCATTGACTAGAAACTTCACTGGATTCACCACATAAACAGAGTGGCTACAAGAGGAGGCCAGGGGCTAGGAATACTGTGGTGAGTAACTCACTTCCTGACTCCTCAAAACCTGCCCACCATCTACAAGGCACAAGTCAGGAGTGGGATGGAATACTCCCCACTTGCCTGGATGGGTGTAGCTCCAACAACACTCAAGCAGCTTGACACCATCCAGGACAAAGCAGTCTGCTTGATTGGCACCACAACAACAAGCATCCAATCGCTCCACCACCTATGCCCAGTAGCAGCAGTGTGTACTATCTATAAGATGCACTGCAGAAATTCAGCAAAGATCCTCAGACAGCGCCTTCCAAATCCACGACCACTTCCATCGAGAAGGACAAGAACAGCAAATATAAATGGGAACACCACTATCTTCAAGTTCCCCTCAAAGTCACTCAGCATCCTGACTTGGAAATAGATCACTTGTTCCTCCACGGTCATTGAGTCAAAATCCAATTCCCTCGCCAATGGCATTGTGGGTCAACCCACAGCAGGTGGACTGCAGCGGCTCAAGAAAGCAGCTCACCCCCACCTTCTCAAGGGCAACTAACTAGGGACGGGCAATAAATGCTGACCCAGCCAGCAATACCCACATCCCACAAAATGAATAAATAAATAAATAAAAAGTGCAGATTCAACAAACATACAATAAACTTATCTGTACTTTAAACCTTTTTCACAATTATAAATCTCAAAAAATGCCACTCATTGTAATGTGGAATCCAATAGCTCACTAGATATCACAGTGTGGAAGTGAACACTCCATTTGCAAAACTTGCTGAGACTCAACTGAAGCAGGATTCACTGTGGACACTCAATAATGGGCTTCCTGTATTACAGTCAGGCCTGGGGTTTTGCATTGAAGGACAAGCTCAGGCAAGAGAATATAGAGTTATACAGCACGGAAACAGACTCTTCGGTCCAACTCATCCATGCCGACCGGATATCCTAAATCAATCTAGTCCCATTTGCCAGCATTTGGCCAATATCCCTCCAAACCCTTCATATTCACATACCCATCCAGATGCCTTTTAAGTGTTGTAATTGTACTATCCTCCGCCATTTCCCCTGGCAGCCCATTCCATACACATACCGCCCTCTCTGGAAATATTGCCCCTTAAGTCCCTTTTATATTCCCCCCCCCCACCTTAAACCTATGCCATCTAGGTTTGTACTCACCTACCTGGGGTAAAGACCTTGTCTATTTACCCTATCCATGCTCATGATCTTACAAACCTAACAAGGTCACCCCTGAGCCTCTGACACTCCAGGGAAAACAGCCCTAGCCTCTCCCTGTAGCTCAAATCCTCCAAACCCTGGCAACATCCGTGTAAATCTTTTCTGAACCTCTCAAGTTTACCATCCTTGAGATTCCATCGTGGCCTAACCAATGTCCTGTACAGCCTCAACATGACCTCCCAACTCTTCTACTCAATGCACTGATCAATAAAGGCAAACATACCAAACACCAGTGGTGGCTCAGTGGTTAGCACTGCTACCTCACAGCGCCAGGGACCCGGGTTCAATTCCTGCTTTGGGCAACTGTCTGTGTGGAGTTTGCACATTCTTCCCGTGTCTGTGTGGGTTTCCTCCGGGTGCTCCGGTTTCCTCCCACAGTCCAAAGATGTGCATGTTAGGTGAATTGGCTGTGCTAAATTGCCCAAATTGTTCAGAGATGCCTGGGTTAGATACGTTAGTCAGGGGAAAATATGGGGAAATGGATTTGGGCGGGTTACTCTTCAGAGGGTCAGTGTGGACTTGTTGGGCCGAATGGCCCGTTTCCCCACTGTAGGGAATCTACTGCCTTCACTATCCTGTCTACCTGTGATTCCACTTTCAAGGAAATATGAACATGCACTTGAAGGACTCTTTGGTTATTAACACTCCCCAGGACCTTCTTATTAAGTGTATAAGTCGTACCCGGATTTGCCTTTGCAAAAGGCAGCACCTCATGTTTTTTGTACTCCTCAGCCCATTTGCCCATCTGATCAAAATCCCATTGTACTCTGAGATACCTTGTCAGAGACCAAGGCATCATTCACAAAACAGACACTGCACGAGAAATCTCCCTCCCCACAAATAAAACTGACCCACAGTCAAAGATTTCTTGTAGCCCAGGACATCCCCCAGTTGAATTAAGCAAAGAGTGCCTGTCTGACCAATAGTAGCCGATCAGTCTATGCGTTGCACACAAGAGAGAGTGGTATGTCAGTAAACAGGACCCTGGCACCCAGTGACTATGGTGCACAGCCATTGCACATGCCCCAGGTACTTTCTCAACCAATCCCCAACACGCAGCGTTCCCCCTGGTAATCCTGAACAATGATCATCCCCTGACCAAACCAACCAAGACAGAGAGAAGAAAGTGAGGACTACAGCTGCCAGAGATCAGAGTTGAGTGTGTGATACTGCTGGAAAAGCACAGCAGGTCAGGCAGCATCCGAGGAGCAGGAGAGTCGACATTTCGGGCAAAAGGCCTTCATCACCCCCTCAGCTCACAAACCTCATTCCTGGTGAAGGGCTCTCACCCGAAACGTCGACTCTCCTGCTCCTTGGATGCTGCCTGACTTGCTGTACTTTCCCAGCAGCTCCACACTCTCCCCAAACACCAAGTCAGGTGACCTGCTCACAACCTGGTTGTGGGATCTTGCTATGTACATCGAGTGGGCTGCAGCTCCTTCCTACACGACCACGCCTTACGAACACACTTCCTTGGCTCCAATGTGCTCCATGACATGCTGCAATCCGGCCTGGTGCTACACAAATGCAGGTTGCTCTGTATTCCCCATTTTGAACTAATTTAACTCCAAACCCATGCCTGGCCCGAGACACAATTTGGCGTCTAATCAATTTCTCGCTCTGCTCTGTTAAGGACAAAATTTCTCACTCTCTCTGTGACCCCCAAATGTGTACAAACGGCCCTTTCCAAAACAAAAAGGCCCCCATTTCAAATTGGCCTAGAGGGGTTCCATATCTTACCAAGTACTTTATAACACTGCTCCCCCCAATGCCACCTAAAACAAAGTTGATCCAGTTACTACAGGTCAGACTTTTGCAGTCAAAGGGTGCAGGCCGGCGTGAGGGGAGGAATTGGTTTCGTCTTCACTTACAATAGAGAACTGCAAACTGAGAAATTAGGTGAAAATTCTAAGTGCAACAAGTCTGCCCCCACAGCGCGCACACACACACACAAAACTGCCGCTTGAGAGATTTCCGCTTTCTAAACGTTCCTTGATATGTATCTAATTAATCGGGCTTTTGTGGAGG
Organism: Chiloscyllium punctatum; assembly: GCF_047496795.1. Lineage (NCBI taxonomy): Eukaryota > Metazoa > Chordata > Chondrichthyes > Orectolobiformes > Hemiscylliidae > Chiloscyllium > Chiloscyllium punctatum. Next base: position 16,124,923 of record NC_092782.1, read on the forward strand.
AGCAGTTTGCCCTAAGTCGGGGGTAACGGAGGGGGAAAGAAGAGTCAAACATTCCCACCTTCCCCCTCCAAAACAAACACTCTAAGTGAGGGGAAGTCATGCCTGTTTAAAACATGGATTTAACCCTGTGCTGTATTGCAAAAACCACCTCGACATTTCAATATCATCTCATTTTACAGCCTCCCCTTTTTCTTAAAAAAATAAAGAAATCAGACTTCCGACTTTTGCCACAGCCTTGAATAAGGAAAAGGGGCCTTTGCCTGAACACGCAACACATGCAGTCAGCTTAACGTTGAAAGTTTTAGTCTGCACTTGAATCTCTTGCAGGAGGTTTTTGTGTGTGTCAGTTTTAGCTGCAACGCGTTCGGAAGTGGCACTCACCCCAGTGTGCTGATGAAGCCATTGACAGTCCCTTCGGCATACAGGGACACGATGTCCCCAATGTGGAGGAAGCTGGACAGTTTCTCCATTATCTCATCTTACTGAGGCTGAGAGAGAGGGAGGCTGAAGGACTCTACTCCCAGCCCTGTGACTGGACACACCAAGAGGGGAGAGCCGCAACAGGACTTGGCTGTCTCCCTGTAACTCACTCACTCTCACTCTTTCTTACTCTCACACTCCCCCCTCCCTCTCTCTCTCTCTCTCTCTCTCGTTCTGTGAACTCAGCCCAGAGCAGAAACAACCAAACTCAGAACACACACACACCAAAAGTAAAAATGAGACAAAAGCAGCAACGCGGAAGTGAGTGGAGGAATGTCATTCAGGGCTGGTTACTCCGCCCTCTTTCCTCCCAGCAAGTTCCCACATTGCTCTGATTAACTTCTGCAGCCCACAACTGGGCAAACACACACGTTCATAGGCAAGCCCTGGCCTAACGACAGTTCTGAAGCCACCCCAAAACAATAGCGTGCCTCCATTATTGCGGTTAAACTCTGCCTCTGCCTGGTCCTACTTATATGAGCATTTCATTTTATCATTTAGTTAAATATCTCCCAGTCTATCATCGACACCCACATTCCATGAACAAATGTAGGCCATTCAGCCCATCGAGTCTTTTCTGCTATTCAATGACCTGATAATCCTCAATTTCACTTTCCTCCCCTTGATCTTGTTACTAACTAAAAATCTGTCTCTCAGCCGTGAATATACTTAATGACCCAGCCTCGATAGAGGTAAAGAATTTGACAGATTCACAGCCCTCTAGAGGAATAATTTTTCCTCATACGCAATGTGCAACCCCCTTGACATTATGCCTTCTGGATCTAGACTCTCCCACAAGAGGAATGATTTGGAGATGCCGGTGTTGGACTGGGGTGGACAAAGTTAAAAATCACACAACACCAGGTTATAGTCCAACAGGTTTAATTGGAAGCACACTAGCTTTCGGAGTGAAACTCCTTCATCAGGTGGTTGTGGAGGGCACAATTATAAGGCACAGAATTTGTAGCAAAAATTTACAGTGTGATATAACTGAAATTATACGTTGAAAAATACCTTGATTAGAACATAGAACATAGCGCAGAACAGGCCATTCGGCCCTCAATGTTTGCACCTGTGAACTATTCTCAGCTCATCCCCCTACACTATCCCAAAATCATCCATGTGCTTATCTGTTGAGTCTTTTATCTGTTCGAATGCCATGATAGTTTCACTTCTTTCATGTGTAAATCACAAATACATTTTTTAAAAGTTGCATTCTCAAGTTAACTGTTACAATTGGTGTTAGCTAGACAATATGTTGAAGGTGTTAGCCCCCTTTTCACATCGACACTGTAAATTCCTGTGAGAATCTATATGTTTCAATAAAATCACCTCTTATTCTTCTCCACTCCAACGAGTACAGACTCAACCTACTTCACCTCTCCTCATAATTCAGTGCCTCCATATCTGAGGTCAGCCCAGTAAACCTTCTCTGAATTGTCTCCAATGCCAGGAGATAAGGGAATCAAAATGACTCAGGGTACTCCAGCTGCAGTCTGACTCATGCCTCGTATAGTTTTAGCAACCCTCCCCCCCCTACATTTATGCTCCATTCTCTTCAAAATAAAAACTATTTGCCTTCCCTGTTACCTGCTGAACTTAGATACTTTTTTTTTTGTGATTCATGCGCGGGGATCCCCAAATCCCTCTGTGTTGCAGCTTTCTGCAGTCTTTCCCCATTTAAATAATATCCAGCTCCTCTGTTCTTCCTGCATAACCTTACATTTCCCCACATTATATTCCACTTGTCCACTCCGTTAACCTTCTCTCTCCATCTGCAGACCCTCACCTTTTGTGTCATCCGCAAACTTCGGCGATACAAAATTCACTTTGTCATCCAAGTTGTGAATGTCTGTGATAACTAATTGTGATTCCATCATTAGTTTCTGTGCATTCCACCCATTCCTGAAAATGTCATCTTCATCCCAATTCTTTGTCTGCTATTAGTTAGCCAATCTTCTGTACATGCCAATTTAAAATGGACTCTTAGCTTATTAAGTAGCCTTATGTTCAGTACCTAGTTTCGTTTAGACTGGTCTGTACAGGTCAGTTTTGACCTGTGAAATCTGAATATAGATCAACTCTGACTAAGGCCCCATATCAGATGTTCACACAGAACCTGAGTGAACCAGAGTGAATATCAACAAGTCAGGAGATAACAGCTAGTTACAGCTAGAAAAATGGGAGATATTATAGAGTCATACCGCACAGAAACAACTCGTCAATGCCGAACATTATCCCAAACTAAACCAATCCCACCTGCCTGCTCCTTACATTCTCTGAGGTTTGCATCACATATAGACTGGGTGGTTTAACAGGTGTTTAGCATGCTTCCCTTCATTGTTCAATTCTTTGAGTAGAGGAGTTGGGACATCAGGTTGAAGTTATACAGGACCTTGGTGAGGCCTCTTCTGGAGTACTGTGCCCAGTTCTGGTCACCCTGTTATAGGAAGGATATTATTAAGCTGGAGAGGGTTCAGAAAAGATTTACCAGGATGTTGCTGGGTATGGAAAGTTTGAGTTATAAAGAAGGGCTGAATAGGCTGGGACTTAGAGTCATAGAGTCAATGAGATGTACAGGATGGAAACAGACCCTTCGGTCCAACCCGTCCATGCCGACTAGATATCCCAACCCAATCTAGTCCCACCTGCCAGCACCCGGCCCATATCCCTCCAAACCCTTCCTATTCATATACCGATCCAAATGCCTCTTAAATGTTGCAATTGTACCAACCTCCACCACCTCCTCTGGCAGCTCATTCCATACACGTTCCACCCTCTGCGTGAAAAAGTTGCCCCTTAGGTCTCTTTTATATCTTTCCCCTCTCACTCTAAATCTATGCCCTCTAGTTCTGGACTCCCCAACCCCAGGGAAAAGACTTTGTCTATTTATTCTATCCATGCCCCTCATAATTTTGTAAACCTCTATAAGGTCACCCCTCAGTCTCCGACGCTCCAGGGAAAACAGCCCCAGCCTGTTTAGCCTCTCTCTGTAGCTCAAATCCTCCAACCCTGGCAACATCCTTGTAAATCTTTTCTGAACCCTTTCAAGTTTCACAACACTTTTCCGATAGGAAGGAGACCAGAATTGCACGCAATATTCCAACAGTGGCCTAACCAATGTTCTGTACAGCCGCAACATGACCTCCCAACTCCTGTACTCAATACTCTGACTAATAAAGGAAAGCATACCAACCGCCTTCTTCATTATCCTATCTACCTGCGACTCCACTTTCAAGGAGCTATGAACCTGCACTCCAAGGTCTCTTTGTTCAGCAACACTCCCTGGGGCCTTACCATTAAGTGTATAAGTCTTGCTAAGATTTGCTTTCCCAAAATGCAGCACCTCGCATTTACCTTGCATTCCATCTGCCACTTCTCAGCCCATTGGCCCATCTGGTCCAGATCCTGTTGTAATCTGAGGTAATCCTCTTCGCTGTTCACTACACCTTCAATTTTGGTATCATCTGCAAACTTACTAACTGTACCTCTTATGCTTATCCTTCACCAGAGTGAAGTATGTCACTGAGAGTGAACTTATCAAGATTTATAAAATCATGTGGGGTACAGTTAAAGTGAATGGTAGATGTCTTTTCTCTAGTATGGGGGATTTCAAGACCTAACTTGTTAAGGTGAGAGGAGAGAGACTTAAGAAAGACATTGGGGCAACATTTTTACAAAGAGGCTGGTTCGTGTGTTATTACTATCAATTGAATATAGACCATTGATGAGTTGTGGTATCTCTGTTGGTAATGAGGAGAATCTGGAAGTTCCCATTATGACTATCCCCCAGTTGTTGCAGTGAGTTACTAATAGTTCTTGGTGAAATTAAAGATCCTCATATCTCTGATTCTTTTTGTGAAGACTATTTATTTGTCTTCATTTTCCTTTGACCATTGACTTTGGTGTTCCCTCTTTTGGGTTTGAGCATCTGAATAGGAAGAAATAAACCAAATGACATAAAATAAATTAGAAAATAACTCATTTTTAAAACCATAACCAAGGTAAATATTTAAAAGCATGCAAAGCACAAAACTACCCCAACATTTTATTAACCCTATTCTTCTGTCGCCTTTAACGTGTTAGTGGGGCTCAGTAATGCCAGTCTTGTCTAAGGGTTTAAAGCCCTGCCCAGGTCCATAAGCTGACATTCTAATAAACTGCCACTTGATGGCGCAGCATTGAGGGAGTGCGACTCTGCTGTTGATGCCCATGTCAATGTCCAATCCATCGCTGGTTGGTTTGAAGGACCGTAGGGAAACATTCCTGGTGTTCCGGCCCAACCTTGCTCCCTCTACCAACATCACAAACAATCTCATCTCTTGCTCTCCTTCCTGACATGTGGGATCTTCCTCTGTATGAATTTGCTGCCTCAGAGACATATTGTTTTAGCCCCTTTGTGTTTGGACTGTGGATTACAAAAGGAGATACCACTTTAAAGCAAAGCAGTTGTGCAAAGAATCATAGAGTCATTTTAAGTTAACTGTAGACTTTTATTTTCACGTGTACTCAAGTACAGAAATGCAGGAGTACATTGAAAAGTATATAATGTCACCACACAAGACACCATCTTAGGTACAATACCTAGGCACAAAAACCTTAGGGACAAAGTAGTAAGGGAAACAGGGTTTAAAAAATAAACATTACTTTATAGAATAAATAGAAAAATAAAGAAATAAGATAATTGTTAACATTAAAGTCTTTATTAATTTAAATTAGGAAAATAAAGGATATAGCATCCCCACTGTGTGGAAGCAGGCCATTCAGCCCATTGAGTCCATGCCAACACAGGGAGGTGGGTCAGGTTGGGATGGCTTTCAGAGGATCAGTGTGGACTCAATAGGCTGAATGGCCAGCTTCCACACTGTAGGGATTCTCTGAATTGCCCTTGAGAGGGTGATGCTGAACCACCTTCTTGAAAGGCTGTAGCCCCTGGTCAGTGGGAACACTCCAAGTATTATCAAGAAAGAATTCCATGATTTTGACACAGCAACACTGAAGGAATGACAATATATTTCCAAGTCAGGATATTTTACCCCCTTAGAAGAGAGCTTGCAGACGATGGGGTTACATTGAATCTGTTACCTTTGTCCTTTAAGGTGGTAGCAGTCAGCGATTTGGAAGGTGCTGTTGTAAGAGACTTGGTGAGTTATGGAAGGCACACATTGCTGCTACTGAGTGTCAATCATTCAGATTGCTTTGTCCTGCATGGTGTTGAGCTTCTTGAGTGTTGTTGGAGCTGATCTCATCAACGCAAATAGGGAGTATTCCATCACACTCCTGACTCGTGCCCTGTAGATGGTGGGCAGGCTTTGGGGACCATGATGTGGAGGAGCCAGTGTTGGACTGGGGTGGACCAAGTTAAAAATCACACAACACCAGGATATAGTCCAACAGGTTTATTTGGAAGCACTAGCTGCCACCTGATGGGGGAGCAGTGCTCCGAAAGCTGGTGCTTCCAATTAAACCTGTTGGACTATAACCCGGGGTTGTGTGATTTTAGGCTTTGGGGAGTCAGGAGGTGAGTTACTCACTGCAGTATTCGTAGCATCTGACCTGCTCTTGTAGCCACTGTATTTATGTGGTGAGTTCAGTTGAATGTTGGGTCAATGGCAACCCTCAGGGTGTTGACAGTGGGAGTTTCAGTGGTAGTAATCACCATTGAATGTCAAGAGGAAATGATTAGCTTCTCTATAGTTGCTTGGAATTCATGTGCCATGAATGTTACTTGCCATTAACTGGTCCAAGCCTGGATGTTTTCCAGAGTCTAGATTAGAGTGGTGCTGGAAAAGCACAGCAGGTCAGGCAGCATCCGAGGAGCAGGAAAATCGACGTTTCAGGCAAAAGCCCTTCATCAGGAATAAAGGCAGTGAGCCTGAAGGGTGGAGAGATAAATGAGAGGAGGGTGGGGGTGGGGAGAAAGTAGCATAGAGTACAATGGGTGAGTGGGGGAGGGGATGAAGGTGATAGGTCAGGGAGGAGGGTGGATTGGATAGGTGGAAAAGGCAGGTAGGACAAGTCATGGGGACAATGCTGAGCTGGAAGTTTGGAGCTGGGGTGAGGTAGGGGAAGGGGAAATGAGGAAACTGTTGAAGTCCACATTGATGCCCTGGGGTTGAAGTGTTCGGAGGCAGAAGATGAGGCGTTCTTCCTCCAGGCGTCGGGTGGTGAGGGAGCAGCAGTGAAGGAGGCCCAAGACCTCCATGTCCTCAGCTGAGTGGGAGGGGGAGTTGAAATGTTGGGCCACATGGCGGTGTGGTTGATTGGTGCGGGTGTCCTCCCTGACCTATCACCTCCATCCCCACCCCCAATCACCTATTGTACTCTATGCTACTTTCTCCCCACCCCCACCCTCCTCTCATTTATCTCTCCACCCTGCAGGCACTCTGCCTCTATTCCTGATGAAGGGCTTTGGCCCGAAACGTCGATTTTCCTGCTCCTCAGATGCTGCCTGACCTGCTGTGCTTTTCCAGCACCACTCTAATCTAGACTCTGGTTTCCAGCATCTGCAGCCCTTGTTTTTACCTGGATGTTTTCCAGGACTTGATGCATTTGAATATGGGTCTCTCAACATCTGAGGTTTGATGAATAATGATAAACGTTGAGCAACCTTCAACGAAAGTGCCCACTTCTGACCTCAAGATGGAGGGAAGGTCATTGAAGAAGCAACTGAAGGTGGTTGGAATCAAAAGGTATTCTGAGCTGATGGTGTCCTCACACAAACAGAAACTGATGAGGGATTTAGATAGATCTGTAGAGATAACATTAAATTCACATCCTCGTAGAATCTAGTGGGCTTTCAGTGGGTGAGCTGATGCTCTAAGGAAACTTTAACTCCAACCTAAAAGCTAAGGATAATTTAATATTTCAGATATGTCGATGTTATGGTTAAAATACATAACTACATGCTAGCTCTGAAACAGATATACAACAACAGCTTGCATTTATCTCGATTCTGCATCAGAGAAAAAGGCAAAATAAGGCAAAGGTGCTAACGATGGCAAGCTAAAGGTGATAAATGAGTGATGAATTCTCGTCTGCATCTTCAAAGAGGAGGGTATATTGGAAAAGAGGGGTGGGGAAGGAATCCCAGAGCGTGGTGCCATTGGAGGGGGTGAAATGAAGGCATCATGTATGAGATGTCAGAGTTGTAGCAATGCCAAGGGGACAGTGGCTTGTGGGGATGGAGGAGGTTACAGACATAAACAGAGGCAATTCAAAACAAAGTGAGAGTCTCAGTTTGAAGGGAATGGGAAGCTTTGCATTGAAAGTCATGATACAATTTGTTTCTGAATTTTTCATCAGAGGTAAATGAGGGTGTTCTTAGTCCACACAGTGAAATATGAAAAGCTGAACACATTGTATAAATAGCAGCTTCTTCCTGCATATCAAGATAATACTGTTATTACACTGAGCTCAATGTGAATAATACACAATAGGCCATTCATTGTAATCGCTGACCTTAATGCTCATATTTCACCCATTAATTTAACTAACAAAACCAATGCACAACTAATCTGTGATTTTTAATATAATTATGATCCTCTATATGTCATTGTAACCAAATGTATTACATTGTAAGAAAATTCCAGAGAACATACCATGAAGAATAAACTAATTCAAAGACATACTTTATTTTGAGTGTAGGATATTCACCCTTTCGCTTAATTGGATGAAATTGTGTCTCTTTCAAGACTGCATGTTGGACCAGCAATGGGATAGAGTCCCCCTGGTCCTCACATACCACCTACTAATCTCCAAATCAGGTTCATCATCTTCTGTCATTTCCACCAACTGCAGGCTGACCCAACTACCAAAATGATATTTTCTTCCCCACCTCTATCAGTTTTCACCAGGGATTGTTCTCTCCCTCATTAGATCCACACTTCACACCAACCTCACCTTCACACCTGGCACCTTTGCCCCTGAGGGCGCAACATCTGTCCTCACACCTCCCCTCTTATTTCCTTCCAAGACCCCAAAGAATTATTGCAAGTTCAGCAGAGATTCACTTGCATTTCCTCTAACCTGATTTATTGCATCCATTGCTCCCTATGTGGTCTCCTCTACATTGGAGAGACCAAGCGCAAAATTGGGGACTGGTTCAGGGATCATCTATGGTCTGCATACTCCAATCAACCCCAACTTCCAGCTGCCAGCCATTTTAACTCACCCTCCCACTCCCCTGACACTTGTCCATCCAGGGCCTCCTCCGCCATCAAAATAAGGCCGTGCACAAACTGGAGGAAGAACACCTCATCTTCCGCCTCGGGGGCTTACAACCATACAGCCTTAACATAGAATTCACCCGCTTCCAAACCTCCCCACCTTATCCCAGGTCCAGCCCTTCCTTTCTACCCCACCCCTTTGACCTGACCTAACCTGTCCACCTTCCTGTCCTGACCAATCACAATCACCTCCTACCTGCATCCACCTATCGCCATCCCTCCAAATTTACCCCAGCCCCACACCCCCACCTCCATTTATTTCTCAGCCCCCTTTCCCCCTCCCCCAGTTCTGATGAAAGGTTCCGACCTGAAACATCGACTCCCCTCCTTCTCTGATGCTGCTTTTTCCAGCTCCACACTTTATCGACCAGCAATGTGACCCCGTTGTAACTACAGTCAAAGGTCCAGCAAGATCATAGCGAGATTGTGACGGACGGCATGAAGACATATGAGGAAGCAGATTCTGAGTTGCTGAGCAGACACGAAGATGAGGAAAATCATAGAGTCAGAGTTAGACTCATACAGCACGGAAAGACTCCCTTTGGTCCAACTCGTCCATGCTGACCAAGTTTCCCAAACTACATGCGCCTCACTTGCCTGTGTTTGGCTCATGTCCATCTAAACCTTTGGTATTCATGTACCCAAGCAAATGTCTTTAAGCGTTGTAACCATACCTGCATCTACTATCTCCTCTGGGAGTTCATTCCACATACAATCCACCCTCTTTAGGAAAAGGTTGTCCCTCAGATCCCTTTTAAATCTTTCTTCTCTCACCTTGAAAATACGCCCTCTAGTTTTGAACTTCCTCACCCGAGGGAAAAGGCACCATATCTATACCCCTCATGATTTTATAAACTGCTACAAGGTCACCCTTCGACCTCCTACGCTCTGTGAAAGAAGGTGCCAGTCTATCCAGACTTCCTTCATAATCAAACCCTCCAGTCCCAGTAACATCGTGGTAAATCTTTTCTGAACCCTCTCTAATTTAATAGTATCCTTCCTACAGCAGGGGCGACCAGAGCTGTACGCAGTATTCCAAAAGTAGCCTCATCAACGTCCTGTACAATCTCAACATGACATCCCAACTGCGAAGAAAGAGCCAAGAAAGACCTAAATGGGAGACGGAACTACTCCAGACATGGCTACCTGGCTGTTGGTAATCATCTTTACATATAATGGGAGCTTTGTGCACTAGGAAATTTAGATAAAAATCACACAACACCAGGTTATAATCCAACAGGTTTAATTGGAAGCACTAGCTTTCGGAGCGACACTCCTTCATCAGGTGGTTATTAGGAAGGAGTGGTGCTCCGAAAGCTAGTGTGCTTCCAATTAAACCTGTTGGACTATAACCTGGTGTTATAGTCCAACAGGTTTTTAACTTTGTACACCCCAGTCCAACATCGGCATCTCCAAATCAAGAAATTTAGAATTATCTTGAAATTCTATTGTTCCATTTATACCCCTGCAGCTGCTGTGACATCATTTACATGGCACAAAGTTAGGCAGCTCTGAGCTGTATTTTGAAAATGATTCTTGTGGTGGTGTTTGCTATTGTGAAGGACCAACGAACCCTGACTCTAGTGTTACCTCCCCTATCCCAAGTAATAAGTTCCAGTGTTACTGAGTGAAAAGACATGAAGTTGGAACTTTGACATAGTACAAGGATTGTTAGAAACAACCGTGTTTGGCCTGTGCTGTGTTGCTACATATTTATTGATGGTCCTCAATGATTGAACACAATGTCAACTGGACTTAAATAAAGCAGTTTGCAACAATTTGAGGATTTGAGTTAAAAAGGGCATTGTTTAAAAATGTTTGAACATTTCACTCTTCAATCTGACTCACGGTGTTTGGAATAACAATGTCTGGTCTGAAGGCCCTTTCCTTATTTAGCTGGAATAATGAGGAGCTAGTTTGGATCCGAAATTGTGGAATTGTACAACACTAAAGGAAGTCGTTTGACAAAAAGAGAAATATCTCTCAGTTCTATTGTTCCAGTCACACCGCCTGGTGTTTTCTGACATGTAGTCACTGTACAATATGTGTTGTCCCTGTGAAAGATAGCTGCTTGGTCCCATACCGTAGAAATGATATGGACCATTTGGCCCATCTTGTCCATGCTGACCCAAAGTCACCCAGATGCCTTTTCTAACCCTATCTTCCTGCAGCTTACACCACTTCAGGTGCAGATCCAGGTACTTCTGAAAAGAGTTTAGAGTCTCCGACTCCATCACCAGTGAATTCCACTCACCCACCACCTACTGTGTAAAAACCATTTTCCTCAGGTCCCCTCTAATCCTTCTGCCACTTAGCTGGTATCTATGATCCCTGGATTTTGTACTCTCTGCCAAGGATCCTCCTGTCCACTCTAACTTTATCCCTCACTACTTTGTATACCTCAATCATGTCGACCCCTGGGCCTTCAGCCTTCTCTGTTCCGAGGATAATAACCCCACCCTCTCCAATCTCTTCTGGGAGCTACAGTTCCCTAGCCCTGGCAACATTATGGTAAGTCGTCTCTGCACTCTCTCTAGAGCAATGATGTCCTTCCTGTAATGTGGGGACAAGAACTACGCTCTCGTTGGTATCTCACCAGTGTCTTATACATTTCTTCATTATATCCCTGCTATTGTACTCTGTTCCTCTACCAATGCAGGAGAGTGTACAACAGTATGTGCCTGTACTACTGCCTTTAGGGACCTGTACACTTGCAGACCAAGACTTCCCACTTCCTCTACCTCTCTCAGTATATTCCCATCTATTTTGTGTTCCCGTTTACTGTTGGTCCTCCCTGAGTGCATTACCTCACAGTATTCAGAGTTGAACTCCATCCTGCCCACTCTATCTGTACCATTTTGGAGCTTATAGCTGTCCTCTACTCTGTCTGCTACATAACAATTTTTGTTCCATCCTCAGACCCTTTTCGAATCTTATTTAGCCATTTACCTTCTAGAAATAATATGGATCCCAGCACCATCCTATTGGGAATTCCAAGAGTTAATAATTCGCTGGAGAAACTGTTAACCTTTTAACCACTTACTCTTTGTGAGAATCCTGAAATTAGATTTATGGCACTGATTCACTAAACACCACACATTTCCCATATTTATTTGCTGAAAAAAAAGCCCCATTAGTGCATGTATCTCTGTCTGATCTCCTAATGAAAGTTGCCGAGGTATTTCATAGAACCTTAGCAGTGTGGAAACAGGCCACTTGGCACATCATGTCTGCATTAAACGTCCAAAGAGCATCTCGCCCAGACCCATCTCTTACCCCAATCCCTTTAACCCTGTATTTCCTGTGGCCACCTAACCTGCACATCCCTGATCACTATGGGCATGTTAGCATGGCCAGTCCACCTAACCTGCACATCCCTGAACACTATGGGCATGTTAGCATGGCCAATCCACCTAACCTGCACATCCCTGAACACTATGGGCATGTTAGCATGGCCAATCCACCTAACCTGCACATCCCTGAACACTATGGGCATGTTAGCATGGCCAATCCACCTGACCTGCACATCTATGAACTGTGGGAGGAAACCAGAGCACCCGGAGGAAACCCACGCAAACACAGGGAGAATGTGTAAACTCCACACAAGCACCCGAGAGTGGAATCGAACCGGGGTCCCTGTTGTGTGCCTCCTGAGTATATGGATGGATGATTATATTAGTTATACGAATTACTGCAACAACCAGAGATGGATTGGTCAGTTTGTATGATCCCAGTTTATTCAACAAATATGGCTTGCACTTGTTTCCTAGATCCCTCTAAAATGTGCAAGTGGTTTTGAGACATCACTGAAAACAGGCCTTCCCCTTCATATGATTCTCACATTGTGGAATCAAACTGATGTGGAGGCATCAGATTTGGAATTTTAAAGCAGAATGTAATTTGGAATGGATCTGATGTTTTTAAATTAACCCTGCACAGGATGCACATGTCACTGGCTATGCCAGCATTTATTACCCATCCCTGATTACAATCCAGCCTCATTACGCCAGCATTTATTACCCATCCCTGATTACAATCCAGCCTCATTACGCCAGTATTTATTACCCATCCCTGATTACAATCCAGCCTCATTACGCCAGCATTTATTACCCATCTCTGATTACAATCCAGCCTCATTACGCCAGCATTTATTACCCATCCCTGATTACAATCCAGCCTCATTACGCCAGCATTTATTACTCATCTCTGATTACAATCCAGCCTCATTACGCCAGCATTTATTACCCATCCCTGATTACAATTCAGCCTCATTACGCCAGCATTTATTACCCATCGCTGATTACAATCCAGGGTCATTATGCCAGCATTTATTACCCATCTCTGTTTACAATCCAGCCTCATTACGCCAGCATTTATTACACATCCCTGATTACAATCCAGCCTCATTACGCCAGCATTTATTACCCATCCCTGATTACTATCCAGCCTCATTACGCCAGCATTTATTACCCATCCCTGATTACAATCCAGCCTCATTACGCCAGCATTTATTACCCATCCCTGATTACAATCCAGCCTCATTACGCCAGCATTTATTACCCATCCCTGATTACAATCCAGCCTCATTACGTCAGCATTTATTACCCATCCATGATTACAATCCAGCCTCATTACGCCAGCATTTATTACTCATCTCTGATTACAATCCAGCCTCATTACGCCAGCATTTATTACCCATCCCTGATTACAATTCAGCCTCATTACGCCAGCATTTATTACCCATCCATGATTACAATCCAGGGTCATTATGCCAGCATTTATTACCCATCTCTGATTACAATCCAGCCTCATTACGCCAGCATTTATTACACATCCCTGATTACAATCCAGCCTCATTACGCCAGCATTTATTACTCATCTCTGATTACAATCCAGCCTCATTACGCCAGCATTTATTACCCATCCCTGATTACAATCCAGCCTCATTACGCCAGCATTTATTACCCATCCCTGATTACAATCCAGCCTCATTACGCCAGCATTTATTGCCCATCCCTGATTACAATCCAGCCTCATTACGCCAGCATTTATTACCCATCCGTGATTACAATCCAGCCTCATTACGCCAGCATTTATTACCCATCCCTGATTACAATCCAGCCTCATTACGCCAGCATTTATTACCCATCCATGATTACAATCCAGCCTCATTACGCCAGCATTTATTACCTATCCCTGATTACAATCCAGCCTCATTATGCCAGCATTTATTACCCATCTCTGATTACAATCCACCCTCATTATGCCAGCATTTATTACGCATCTCTGATTACAATCCAGCTTCATTACGCCAGCATTTATTACCCATCTCTGATTACAATCCAGCCTCATTACGCCAGCATTTATTACCCATCCCTGATTACAATCCATTCTCATTAGACCAGCATTTATTACTCATAACTGATTATAATCCTGCCTCATTACGTCTGCATTTATTACCCATCTCTGATTACAATCCCGCCTCATTACGCCTGCATTTATTACCCAACTCTGATTACTATCCAGCCTCATTACGCCAGCATTTATTACCCATCCCTGATTACAATCCAGGCTCATTACACCAGCATTTATTACTCATCTCTGATTACAATCCAGCCTCATTACGCCAGCAGTTATTACCCATCCCTGATTACAATTCAGCCTCATTACACCAGCATTTATTACCCATCTCTGATTACAATTCAGCCTCATTACGCCAGCATTTATTACCCATCTCTGATTACAATCCAGCCTCATTACGCCAGCATTTATTACACATCCCTGATTACAATCCAGCCTCATTACGCCAGCATTTATTACTCATCTCTGATTCTGATCCAGCCTCATTACGCCAGCATTTATTACCCATCCCTGATTACAATCCAGCCTCATTACGCCAGCATTTATTACCCATCCCTGATTACAATCCAGCCTCATTACGCCAGCATTTATTACCCATCCCTGATTACAATCCAGCCTCATTACGCCAGCATTTATTACCCATCCCTGATTACAATCCAGCCTCATTACGCCAGCATTTATTACCCATCTCTGATTACAATCCAGCCTCATTACGCCAGCATTTATTACCCATCTCTGATTACAATCCAGCCTCATTACGCCAGCATTTATTACTCATCTCTGATTACAATCCAGCCTCATTACGCCAGCATTTATTACCCATCCCTGATTACAATTCAGCCTCATTACGCCAGCATTTATTACCCATCGCTGATTACAATCCAGGGTCATTATGCCAGCATTTATTACCCATCTCTGATTACAATCCAGCCTCATTACGCCAGCATTTATTACACATCCCTGATTACAATCCAGCCTCATTACGCCAGCATTTATTACCCATCTCTGATTACAATCCAGCCTCATTACGCCAGCATTTATTACCTATCCCTGATTACAATCCAGCCTCATTACGCCAGCATTTATTACCCATCCCTGATTACAATCCAGCCTCATTACGCCAGCATTTATTACCCATCCCTGATTACAATTCAGCCTCATTACGCCAGCATTTATTACCCATCGCTGATTACAATCCAGGGTCATTATGCCAGCATTTATTACCCATCTCTGATTACAATCCAGCCTCATTACGCCAGCATTTATTACCCATCTCTGATTACAATTCAGCCTCATTACGCCAGCATTTATTACTCATCCCTGATTACTATCCAGCCTCATTACGCCAGCATTTATTACCCATCTCTGATTACAATCCAGCCTCATTACGCCAGCATTTATTACCCATCTCTGATTACAATCCAGCCTCATTACGCCAGCACTTATTACCCATCTCTGATTACAATCCAGCCTCATTACGCCAGCATTTATTACCCATCCCTGATTACAATCCATTCTCATTACACCAGCATTTATTACTCATACCTGATTATAATCCAGCCTCATTACGCCAGCATTTATTACCCATCTCTGATTACTATCCAGCCTCATTACGCCAGCATTTATTACCCATCCCTGATTACAATCCAGCCTCATTACGCCAGCATTTATTACTCATCTCTGATTACAATCCAGCCTCATTACGCCAGCATTTATTACTCATCTCTGATTACAATCCAGCCTCATTACGCCTGCACTTATTACCCATCTCTGATTACTATCCAGCCTCATTACGCCAGCATTTATTACCCATCCCTGATTACAATCCAGCCTCATTACGCCAACATTTATTACCCATCCCTGATTACAATCCAGCCTCATTACGCCAGCATTTATTACCCATCTCTGATTACTATCCAGCCTCATTACGCCAGCATTTATTACCCATCCCTGATTACAATCCAGCCTCATTACGCCAGCATTTATTACTCATCTCTGATTACAATCCAGCCTCATTACGCCAGCATTTATTACCCGTCCCTGATTACAATCCAGCCTCATTATGCCAGCATTTATTACCCGTCCCTGATTACAATCTAGCTTCATTACGCCAGCATTTATTACCCATCCCTGATTACAATCCAGCCTCATTGGCTGTGAGCCTGGAGTCACATGTAGTCTAGGCAAAAGTGAGGACAGTAGTTTCCTTCCCTAAAGGACTTTCATGAACCCCGTGGGTTTTCCAACAATCAGTGGATTCATGGTCATCACCAGACTCTTAATTCCAAATTCTTTATTGAATGCAAGTTCCATCTCCTGTTGTGGCCAGATTAGAACCCAGTTCTTCAGAACACTACCTGGGTCTTTTGATGAACAGTTTACCAATAATACCTTGAGATCTTCCTTAGACTGTGACTCCTGGTTCTGGACTCTCTTGTCACTGGGGATATGTGGCTTTCTCAGATGTGAATTTTCAATAAATACTCAAGAGCATTAAACTCCCATTCCTCGTCATGTTTCATCCTCTCTCACAGTGACGCCTCCCCCCCCCCCAACTTCTTCCAAACCACCTCCACCCCCAGCAAAGATGAGATGGGTCTTTCCCTAAAGTTCTCCATTGCCTCACCTCTCTCAATATTCTCCTCCAGGCTTTCAATGCTCCAAGGTCTCTGCACTCTGATATTTCTAAATTCTTGAGCATTCCTCAACTTAATCCTTCCACCACTTGTGGCACCCCTGCTACGCTCTGGATCCTAAAGTCTAGAACTCCCTCTCTATACCTTTCCAAGTTTTCACTTTTCTCCTTTAAAAAAACGTCTTAAAATCTATCATTTGGTCTAGATTTTGGCTGTCTGACCTAATATCTCCTCATGTGGCTTGCTGTTCAGCTTTATTTTATAATCTTCCTGTCAAATACTATTGGGTGATCACAGAGAATGTTGGAGAAACTCAGCAGGTCTGGCAGCATCTGTGAAGACAGAAACAGATTCGCTTTTCGAGTCCCTTCTGACTCTTCTTCAGAACTGAAATATTTTAAGTGCTTCAGGATTGGGTTCCAGGTGCTTTGTAAATGTAGGTTATGGCAGACATTCTGTCTATCTTTCGTCCTGTCCTGCCCAGAACTCGTAGCAAGATGGACAATAACTTCACAGAGTCATCATTGGAGAACTGTCCCTGGCAATCAGTAGATGATGTCCAGAATTGATCTCTTGGCATGTAGAGAGGGAGATTTCCTGGCTCTTTTAACACATTGTAGACAGGCAGGAGGCTGGAAGAACACAGCAAGGCAGGCAGCATCAGGAGGTGGAGAAGTCAATGTTTTGGGGGTAACCCTTCTCCAGCCCTGAAGAAAGGTTACACCCGAAACTTTGACTTCTCCACCTCCTGACACTACCTGCCTTGCTGTGTTCCTCCAGCCTCCTGCCTGTCCCTCCTGACGCTGCCTGCCTTGCTGTGTTCCTCCAGCCTCCTGCCTGTCCCTCCTGATGCTGCCTGCCTTGCTGTGTTCCTCCAGCCTCCTGCCTGTCCCTCCTGATGCTGCCTGCCTTGCTGTGTTCCCCAGCCTCCTGCCTGTCCCTCCTGATGCTGCCTGCCTTGCTGTGTTCCTCCAGCCTCCTGCCTGTCCCCCCGATGCTGCCTGCCTTGCTGTGTTCCTCCAGCCTCCTGCCTGACCCTCCTGATGCTGCCTGCCTTGCTGTATTCTCCCAGCCTCCTGCCTGATCCTCCTGATGCTGCCTGCCTCGCTGTGTTCCTCCAGCCTCCTGCCTGTCCCTCCTGATGCTGCCTGCCTCGCTGTGTTCTCCCAGCCTCCTACCTGACCCTCCTGATGCTGCCTGCCTCGCTGTGTTCCTCCAGCCTCCTGCCTGTCCCTCCTGATGCTGCCTGCCTTGCTGTGTTCCTCCAGCCTCCTGCCTGTCCCTCCTGATGCTGCCTGCCTTGCTGTGTTCCATCAGCCTCCTGCCTGTCCCTCCTGATGCTGCCTGCCTTGCTGTGTTCCTCCAGCCTCCTGCCTGTCCCTCCTGATGCTGCCTGCCTTTCGGTGTACCCCAGCCTCCTGCCTGTCCCTCCTGATGCTGCCTGCCTTGCGGTGTACCCCAGCCCTCCTGCCTGTCCCTCCTGATGCTGCCTGCCTTGCTGTGTTCCTCCAGCCTCCTGCCTGTCCCTCCTGATGCTGCCTGCCTTGCGGTGTACCCCAGCCCTCCTGCCTGTCCCTCCTGATGCTGCCTGCCTTGCGGTGTACCCCAGCCCTCCTGCCTGTCCCTCCTGATGCTGCCTGCCTTGCTGTGTTCCCCCAGCCTCCTGCTGGCCCACCTTGGATTCCAGCATCTGCAGGATTTTCTTTTGTCTCTTTTAACACATTTGCAACCAGCCCAAATGTTATGAATAAAAAATTAAACACTCTCTTGCCAGTAACTACTATAACCTTGAATTTGCTTAAGCCGTTAATCAATGTTGGAAATCTGGTATCTATCCTTCCCCCATTGCAGTTTATCACACTTCCTTCCTATGCTGTGATTGGATCATGGCTGGAATGCAAGCTGTGAGAAATGTTATGTGACCGACTTGGATTAATTTCACAATGTCATTTTCAGACATCCTGATGCTGGAGGGAGTAACTGAGATCCAGGCCTGTACAATCAGCTGGTGCTGCAGCTATTACAGACTGTATATGTTTAATTACAGTCGCCCACTGGCTGGCTGCTGTGGCTCTCAGACTGATGGCCTAGGGTTGTCCTTTCAAACCCAACCTGACCCTTTCCTTCCAGCCTCTCCATCAGTGACACCAACCCAGAGCCATCGGCCTGCCCTCCATCCACTCTCTGTGTATTTCACAGTCGGGTTCCTCTGCTCTCCTTCACCCTCTGATACTCTCAAACATCCTCTTTACCCTCCAGCCTCTAAACACTCCCCACCTATCCCTCCAATCACCCTCCAGCCTCTAAACCCACCCCTCCTATCCCTCCAATCACCCTCCAGCCTCTAAACCCTCCCCTCCTATCCCTCCAATCACCCTCCATCCCTCCTATCCCGCCAATCACCCTCCATCCCTCCTATCTCTCCAATGCCCCTCCATCCCTCCTATCTCTCCAATCACCCTCCATCCCTCCAATCCCTCCCTTCACTCTCCATCCCTCCTATCTCTCCAATCATCCTCCTATCCCTCCTATTCCTCTGATCACCCTCCATCCCTCCAATCCCTCCCATCACCCTCTATCCCTCCAATCCCTCCTATCACCCTCCATCCCTCCTATCCCTCCAAACACCCTCCATCCCTCCTACTCCCTCCCACCACACACCAGCTCTCCTAGTTAAAAGGCAATTTTACAAGCTGTCTCCAGAGTAAGGCTTCTTAAGGACTTTATTTTTTGCATTTTATTACAAAATATTATTCTAATCAGACACACACCAGTCTCTAATCTTACCGTTAGATTATTGAGTGATTATTTCCTGGGCTCTATCTAACTACCATCCTTTAATTATCTTAATCTAATGAACTCTGTCTACAGTGTGCTATTAATGCCAGTGAGAGGTAAGTCTGTGATATTATCACAGGATTGTTCGAGGGTCCCAAAACCCTTCCATAACATCAAGCACGTGTTGTTTTTTTAATTTCAAACATAAATATTATTCATAAAAAATATCTTTGTGTGTACACATAATCACAAACCGTTCAGTTCTGTACAATAGCAGGTAACATAAACAAACAGACCATGGAGTTTGACTCGATCCCAACAAACCGATGGTATCCCTTACACATACAGGGTGATATTTATATGTATTGAGGCATCAAGAGAGTTGATAGCCGATTAGACCCCAATTAACTTCAGGAGGAACATCTTAGGCAGTGGTCTCTCCCCACTGCACCTTGGCAGCAGCTGCCCCAAGCTTCAGTGCGTCCTTGGCATGTGCCAGTCTGCAACGCTCGGTCAGGGTCAATCCCTTGCTCTGGAAGACCAACAGGTTTCGTGCAGATGAAAGAGCATCTTCCACTGGGGTGATGGTCCTCCAGGCGCAGGCAATGTTTGTCTCAGCGCGCGTCCTGCGGAACAGACGATGAAGCAGAGACCAGCACCACGAAGCTGCTCGGGATGAACCACAACAAAAACCATTGCATTTTCCTCTCGAGGTCCTTTGCAAAGGTGTGTTCCAGAAGGAGATGTGTGACAGTCTCAACAATCCCCACCCCCAGCCCCCGTGATGGTGCAGATGGACTGGGGGTGCACAAGCGATTTTACACGTAGTGCCCTTCTCACCAGGAACCTGCATTCTCACAGGAGTTCAGACTTCCCCAAGCCTCTGCAGGGCCAAGGGTAAAGACTTCTCACTGTGTACATTTTTGCCTTTCCTTTGTAGCCATGTGACAGGAAAAGGAAGAAACCCTTTCTACCACTTCTCCATTTCTGTCCTGTAAGTGTCTCTTCAGACACATGCTGTTTGCTCACTGCAAGTTCGGATTTTAGTTAATCCCCAGAAGAATTCAGTTTCAAACTGATTGTGCATCGGTTCAAAATGCTATCAGCTTGAAGCAGGTTTCTCTATTGTCACAGCTGAGGCTACAGTGCCAACAATTTCATCTCCTGCTAGTTTTGAGCGAGAACCCTCGCACAGGTAATCATCAAGTAAGAATTGTGTCCCTCAGTTGGAAATAAACACTCCTATTCTCTGCTGGAGGCCTCAGAGAACACAAAACAGTTAAAGGTCACACATCGAGATCTTGAAACTATGGGCAGTGAGATCACAGACTTAAACACCTTATTTGGATTTATTAATCAGAAAGGCCTTTAACTACGTCTGATTGTGTACTTTTTGTGCTGTCAATGTGAGTGTTCTTTCATTCTAAAAGAATGTTGCCATAGCCACTTGTGACTGGTTAGAAATTTCTGGTGAAAACATTAACAGAATTAAAATCGGCTCTTGGCAGGTAGGTTAAAGCACTTGTGATCTACACAAAGGACGCTGATATATGGTTCACCTGTTCTCATGTTGGCCACTCCTCCTGTACAATTGCCAGAGACTTGATGGGCCAAATGGCCTTCTGCACCACAGCAATTTGATAAACTGAGTCTCCCAGCGATGGACACAGTGGCTCAGTGGTTAGCACCAATGCCTCACAGCACTAGGGACCCGGGTTCAATTCCAGCCTCAGGTGACTGTCTGTGTGGAGTTTGCACATTCTCCCTGTATCTGTGTGGGTTTCCTCTGGGTGCTCCGGTTCCCTCCCACAATCCAAAGGTGGATTGGCCAGGCTAAACTGTTCAGGGATGTGTAGGCTAGGTGGGTTAGCTGTGGGAAATCTGAGGTTACAGGGATAGGGGTTGGGTGGTATTCTGTTTGGAGGGTTGGTGCAGACTTGGTGGGCTAAATGGTCTCTCACTGTAGGCATTCTATGATTTAATGCTGGTCATGGTGTGGTGCAGTTTAACCCACTGACTTGCGTAATGGGAGCCCACTCCAGGAATCCCATCAACTTGCTCCTATTGCTTGTGGGGAGATTGGTGAAAGTCATCACTTGGATTGGTCCTAGCAACTGGCCAAAAGCCCAGGACTCATTTCCAGCCCGGCATATCCAAAGGAGGACGAGTAAGCAGTGGTAGATAAAAGTCATTTAATAGAGGTGAAAACCTCAGCAAAAAAAAACAATGGAGAGAACCACAATGTCATACAAAATGACAGGACAGGAAAACATAATAGATTACAGTTGCTGTTTCAATCATTAGCTGCGATTGCAAGTCTTGTAACAAGACAATTTTAGATTAATGATTGTGTTGAACATACTAGAGACCGTATCAGTTCTGTTACTTTGTCTCGTGCACAGGTTTCTAAACCAGCAGAACAAGCATTGGAAGGCATCGTGGTGGGGTGGGGGGAGGGGGGGGGGGAGGGGGGGGGGAGGGGGGAGGGGAGGGGGAGGGGGGGGGGGGAGGGGGGGGGAGGGGTGGGGGGAGGGGTGGGGGGAGGGGTGGGGGGAGGGGGGAGGGGGGGGGGGGGAGGGGGGAGGGGTGGGGGGAGGGGGGAGGGGAGGGGGGAGGGGTGGGGGGAGGGTGGGGGGAGGGGGGAGGGGTGGGGGGAGGGTGGGGGGAGGGGGGGGGTGGGGGGAGGAGGGGGGAGGGGGGGGATGGGGGAGGGGGGGGGAGGGGGGGGGAGGGGGGGGGAGGGGGGAGGGGGAGGGGGAGGGGGGGAGGGGGGGGAGGGGGGAGGATGGGGGAGGGGGGGGGAGGGGGGGGGGAGGGGGGGGGAGGGGGGAGGGGGGGGGAGGGGGGAGGGGGGGGGGGGAGGGGGGGGGGAGGGGGGAGGGGGGGGGGGGAGGGGGGGGGCTGCCTACAAAAGAACTGCCAATGCGTTTTGTTATACAATTAATAGAACAAGTCTCACAGTTGGCAGAATGTTAATCCAAATATAATCGGGGGGTTCTTTCATCAGTCAGTCTCAGAAAAAAGATGCCTGATTCACAACAAACTTCCCAAACTCACTGGATTGGCTGCGATTGGCTGGGCACACCGTCCTTATGACTGACACGAGACTCCCCAAGCAGATGCTTTCCTCCCAGCTCTGAAACAGCAGGCGAGCCCCAGGGGGACAGAGGAAGTGCTTCAGTGATACCCACAAGGCCTCACTGGCAAAGTGCGACATTCCCACAGACACCTATGCGGCGGCACGGTGGCACAGTGATTAGCACTGCTGCCTCACAGCTCCAGAGACCCGGGTTCAATTCCCGCCTCAGGCAACTATCTGTGTGGAATTTGCACGTTCTCCCCGTGTCTGTGTGGGTTTCCTCCGGGTGCTCCGGTTTCCTCCCACAGTCCAAAAATGTGCAGGTCAGGTGAATTGGCCATCCTAAATTGCCCCTAGTGTTAGGTGAAGGGGTAAATGTAGGGGAATGGGTCTGGGTGGGTTGCTCTTCGGCGGGTCGTTGTGGACTTGTTGGGCCGAAGGGCCTGTTTCCACACTGTAAGTAATCTAAATCAGAATTTAACCTGGGAATCACTGGGCCAAGACCACCCAAAGTGGAGGAGCAGTGGAAGGCACCGAGCAACTCAAGACTTGCCGTTGGGATAAAGCGGAAGCCAGGAGAAAACAGGGAAAGAAGTGCAATACTACACCAACTCCCTATCCAACCCTTCCCATGACCCACCACCTGACTCCAGTATAACAGAGACTACAGTAGCTGTATCAGTCTGTACAGCCACCTACAGACTCACCCTGTGAGTGGAAGAGAGTCACCCTTGTCTGTGAGGGACCGCCAATGATGATGATGACTAAACTCAGTCAAATAATTCCAATGTCTGTATTTAGAAGCTCCCCAGCAATTCCCCTCCAACTTCCTTCAGGCCCTGAGACCAAAGGGACTGGAATTCTTCCATTGCCTTTTCCCCCACATGAACAGATTGAGTTTGGGAACAAGTCCCAGAAACAGTTCACAGATTGATATCTTATTGACAAACGAGTGTAATGTGGGAAAATGCGAAGTTGTTGATTTTGGAAGGGAGAACAAAGAACAGAATATTATTTAAATGAAGACTATCTGCAGAGAGCTGCAACACGAAGGGACTTGGGAAAATATGTACATGAAACACAGAAAGGTAGCACACAGGGGAATCAGGTAATCAGGAAGGCTAATGGACTATTGGCCCTGATTTCAAGGGGATTGGAGAGTAAGAAAATGGAAGCCTTACTGCAACTGTATAAGGTCCTGGTGAGACCACTTCTGGAGTACTGTGAACAGTTTGGATCTGCTTCCCAGCAAACAATGGAGAACAGTTTACAAGGTCTACCCCAGGTCGCCATTTCTCCAGATGAACGTGCTAATAACAGGGAATTTTGGGAAACCCAGGAGGCCCACTACAAGCCCATACGCTCATGTTTAAACAGAGGCAGCCAAGAACACAACATTTGAGTTGTCTGTGGAACAGGTTATCTTAAGGAAAGATATCATTTAAGTGGAGGCAGTTCAGAGAAGATTCATGAGGATAATTCCTGGTCCATAGGAATTGTCTTATGGGCAAAGGTTAAACAGGTTGGGACTCTACTCACTGCAGTTTAGAAAAAAGGTGATCTCATTGAAGTATACACAATTGTTAAAGGGGCCTGGCAGGGTAAATACTGACAGGATGTCCCAGTCTAGGAGCCCAGGACCAGAGGGTACAGTCTCAGAGTAAAGGGGCACCAATTTAAGACTCAGATGAGGAGGAATTTCTTCCTTCAGGGTTATGAATCTTTGGAACTCCATACCACAGAGAGCTGTGGGGGCAAAGTCCCTGCGTAGATTTTAAGGCTGAGAGATATAGGATTCTTGATCAGTCAAGGAATCAAGGGTTAAAGGGAAAGGGCGGGAAAATGGCTGTGAGGAATATTGGATTAGCCACAATGCTATTGAATGGTGGAATAGGGTCGAGGGGTCAACTGGACTACTCCTGTTCCTGTTTCTTCAGGTCTTAATGGAACAAAAGCTTCCTCCCATTAAAATGGACTGGAGCTGCCAGATCTCACAGTGGCTGGGAACAAGAGACACTCACAGCACTTTATTAAAAGTTCAAAAGAAGGACATGACCATTCACAGGGCATGACGGGCTCTGCTTTAGTGTCTTTCTCATCTTGCAATGGAGAAAGCACTAAGAAATATGTCAATAGTTATAAACCGTAGATGAATATTCTGAAGCTGAGAGATTTTTCTTCCAAAGAACAAACCTGATAGATGAGAAACTCTAAGGGAATACTATAAAGAAACGTTGTATAACAAAGTGCATGGAGCATTTAGTTTTGGGAGGTGGCCTTGACACTCCTACTAATTTCTCTTCCGGATCTTAGCCTTCCGGAATATCATCAAACTCCCATCTCTTGGAAATCCTCCCTGTTTCTCAGAAACCATCAGCTTTGGCTGACTTTGTTACAAGATAACCTGTTCCAGAGTCAACTCAAATGTTGTGTTCTTGGCTGCCTCTGTTTAAATATGAACGTTTGGGCATGTAGTGGGGCTCCTGGGCTTCCCAAAATGCCCTGTTATTAGCACGTTCATCTGGAGAAATGGCGACCTGGGTTAGACCTTGTAAACTGTTCTCCATCGTTTGCTGGGAAATCACACAGGCTGAAGCTATCCCAAATGGTATTGTCGCACATTGCTACACACCCTCCTCTGTATTAATTGCAGAACACTTCTGGGAATCCCACCTAACTCATTTGGGGCAGCATGGTGGCTCAGTGGTTTGGGGTGGCACAGTGGCTCAGTGGTTAGCACTTCTGCCTCGCGCCGCTAGGGACCCAGGTTCAATTCCAGCCTCGGGCAACTGTCTGTGTGAAGTGTGTACATTCTCCCCGTGTCTGTGTGGGTTTCCTCTGAGTGCTCCAGTTTCCTTCCACAGACCAAAGATGTGCAGGTCAGGTGAATTGGCCATGTTAAATTTGCAATAGTGATAGATGCATTAGTCAGGGGTAAATATAGGGGAATGGGTCTGGGTGGGTTACTCTTCAGAGGGTTGGTGTGGACTTGTTGGGCTGAAGGGCCTGTTTCCACGCTGTAGGGCATTTAATCTAACTGCAGTTGATAGGTGGGCATCACCTCATCACGCTCATTTACAGAAGAACCAGAACCACTTTTGGAATGGTAGGCTGCAAGGATTTTTCTAAATGCCTTGAAGCCAGTTTGGATTCCTTAGCAACACAGGGTGTAACTGAGAGAGATGTAGCCACTGTGTCTGTAGCC
This sequence comes from Chiloscyllium punctatum, assembly GCF_047496795.1. Lineage (NCBI taxonomy): Eukaryota > Metazoa > Chordata > Chondrichthyes > Orectolobiformes > Hemiscylliidae > Chiloscyllium > Chiloscyllium punctatum. The sequence goes on from NC_092782.1 coordinate 16,150,690, forward strand.
TGCAGGACTCAAGTCTCCTTGTAGATGCCATGTGCTGATAGACAGCCTGCACTGGAGGTGAATGTCAAACTATATTAGCCATGGGAGTTGGAAGTGAATACCGGAGTATGGAACTTGTCAGACCACTCATTCTACAGCAGGGAGTGGGTGGGTGACTATACAGGCTGCAGCTGTGTGACTAAGCAGAGTGGAGTCAGTAACTGCGATGAGTGCTGGGGTTCAAATTGTCTTGTATCAGATGGTGTTTCATCCATCATCCCATTCCAACGCCCTCTCCGACCAGCTTTCAGGTTGGTTCTGCTTTGAGGAAGAGTCAATCCAGACTCAGTTGTCTCTCCACAGAGATGCTGCCAAGCCTGCTGATTTTCTCCAGCACTCAGCTTCCAGTATTCAATCCCCAATGTTCACTATTTAGCTCAGTCAGACTGTGTGTCTTTGATGGAGGGGTTGATGCTGGTTGCTGCTCAGATCACTGGCCATATTTGGGTAGATTTGGTAGTTTAAAGTCCTCTCCTCACTCAGGTGATAGTGGACTTGATGAACCACCTGATGAAGGAGCATCGCTCCGAAAGCTAGTGCTTCTAATTAAACCTGTTGGACTATAAGCTGGTGTTGTGTGATTTTTAGCTTTGTCCACCCCAGTCCAACGCCGGCATTTTCAAATCATGGTTATAGATTAATGTGCAATGTATGTGTGCATTGTTCGAATAGAATAGGTAATCAATATGACACATACTAAAATCCTACAAACCCCCCCAACCCAAGACATTCCAAACCCTAAAGTCACAGGATGTACAGCAGAGAAACGGACCTTTCGGTCCAACTCATCCATGCTGGCCAGATATCCTAAATTCATCTAGTTGCATTTGTCAGCTTTTGGCCCATATCCCTCTAAATCCTTCCTATCTACTTATCAAAAACTCACTTGTCCCTTATAACGTCAGCATTTGTATGTCTGCTGGAGGAGGGGTACTAACTACTCATACTATGAACACTGACGTTTCTGGGGTTTGCCTCTGGGATAACAGCTACCGAGAGATTACAACACAATTCCTTTTTCTCAACGCACAAATGCAGAGCTAAAATACTCGTGATGCTCGGAATCTGAAACAAAAACAATAAGTATTGGAAACACGCAGCAAATCAGATAACATTTAGATGTAAAGAAAGAATATAACATTTGGAAGTAGCACTTTGTTCAATCATTCTCTCATGAAATACAATGCAAAACATGAGGTCATTTACACAGGCTCCTTTCCTTCATTCAACGTATAATGTATGTGTTAAATATTCACTCTCTACACAACCGATGCTCAGTTGCAGCAGTGTGTACTGTCTACAAAATGCTCTGCAGAAATTCACCAAGACTCCTCAGCCAGCACCTTCCAAACCCATCACCACTTCCATCTAGAAGGACAAGGGCAGCAGGTACATGGGAACACCACCCCAGCAAGACACAAACCCACTGTGGTTCCGAAATACATTGATGTTCCTTTATTGTCACTGGGACAAAGTCTCTCGCTGACAGCGTTGTGGATGCATCTACACTAAACAATTTTCAATTCTTCACAGAAGCAAGTGTCAATCTGGGTTCAAGCCAATCAGTGAAACAGAAAACCAAGGATAGAGTTTATTACCTACTCAGTGTTACAGAGTCTTCCACCTCACTATTGGTTCAGAGCTTGCCTTGCTACATCATCGAGATTTCATATGCCTCTCCAAAATACAGTATTCATAATTCAAGAGATTTTCACCCTTCTTCCTTATCTCATGGGCATAGGTTTAAGGTGAGGGTGGAAAGATTTAAAATAGTTCTAAGGGGCAACTTTTTCACACAAAGGGTGGTACGTGTATGGAATGAGCTGCCAGAGGAAGCGGTGGGGGCTGGTATAATTACAACATTTAAAAGGCATCTGGATGAGTATATGAATAGGAAGGGTTTGGAGGGATATGGACCAAATGGGACTAGATTAATTTGGGATATCTAGTCGGTATGGACGAATTGTCTCTGTGCTATACATCTCTTTGACTCAATGACTCACAACAGTTGTGTAAGGATTCACAAACTGTTCAACATCTATAGCCATTAGATAACTCACTAGCCACAAGAGGAGCATTAGAAAGTGATAATTGCAGGCACATTGTAAGTGTTGCCCTTGTGGTAACAATCTCATCTATGGTGGAATGAATCTAAAGATAAAATGTTGATATTGAGATGAATGAAAATAAATGTAACTGATACAGCAAATTACAGAATAGTTGCAGCACAGGAAGAGGCTGCATGTGGTGTGGTGGTATATCCTTATCTCTGGGATAGAAGGTGCAAATGTGCCGGAATTGTCTCCAACATTGGTCGATTCAAAACACAACAACACATAATGGTCCACTTGGCCCATCGTTGCACTCTATCGCTCTCACGGTGCTATTTACCCAGTGCTACCTCTTGGCCTACTGCCTGTAAACCTGCATGTTCTCCCTTTTTACCTAATCCCACAGATTCCTCTTGAACCTGCCTCCGCTGAACCTACGTCCACCACACTCTTGGGCAGCACATTCTTCCATCCTCGTGTGAAATCATTCCTCCTCATAACACCAGTGCTTCTTTTATTAATTATTTTAAAACAGTATTGTTTTGTTCTCCATCTTTCCACCAATGGGAACAGTTTGTCTCTCTCTCTGCTCTGTCCAGGTCTGTCATGATTTTGAAAACTTCCATCCAATCCCCTTTCGGTCTTCTCTATTCTGACAACAAACTGTGCCAACCTAACCAGCCTGTTTACAGAGAGGAAGTTTCTCACCCCTGAAACCATTCTCAAGAACCCTCTCTGCATTCTCTTGACTGCCCTCACGTTCTTCGTAAGCTGCGTGGGCTCAATTCTCCAGTTGAGGCTGAACTATGCACGTTGAAGAGAACGTCCTTGTTTTTGTATTCCATCAATAAAGGATGAGACAAGTCAAAATAATTCTGAAAGCAAATTTCCAAAACACCCTGAATTTGTGACAATGGAGTGAATTCACAAATAAGGAATGGGACATTGAAGCTCTTATAGGTCAAAGGTTAATCAATGCCACAGAGGCTGGTATCCTGTCACCAGGTCATCCTTTATTTACATGTGCACAGCACTTGTCACAGATCCAGCTCCCTTGGAGCCAGAACTTAGCGTGCATAGAACCTCTGACCCTCCTGTTTATACCTGTCAGCCAGGGCTCCCTAATTGGACCAGATTAACAGCCCCAATCAGGGAACTCATATTCTATGAAGGCCACGTAGCTTACAATCATCACAGTAAGCTTGAGCATTTCAGACAGAGCCAATGTATTGACAATGTCATCTTTGGTGTGACAGGGAAAGCATAAAATAGAAATTCTTAAGCTCAATTTAAGCCACATATCATTCCATGTGCACAGTATAAATAGCTCTTTGTTTATCATAAATTTTCCCCTCTGTTTGTAAGGACCTAATGCCAGTGGAATAAAGAATCCCTGCTTCCCGATCTTTAGGCCATCTGTGTGTTTGCGTCCTGTGTTGTATTTTTGGCATTCCAGAATTCCAAAGTGCAGGCATAATGTCACGATGGATGAAAGAGCCCGGCCAAGATGGAGTGGATGATAGAGGAGCTGAAAATGACAATGTCAGTGAGGGAGGTTGAGCTCTGGGATCACTGGAGACTCAGATGTGGGCAGAGGGACTCAGAGATTTAGGCCAAACCAAGGCAGACTCTGGTTGGATATTCCATTTATGCTTCAGCTCTGTAGAGCCCTGGTTAGACCACATTTGGAATATTGTGTTCAGTTCTCGTTGCCTCAGTGTAGGAAGGATGTGGAACTTTAGAGTGGGTGCAGAGGATATGTACTGGGATGCTGCCTGGACTAGGGGGTGGGGGGGGGGGGGGGGCATGTCTGATGAAGAACGGTTGAGGGAGCTCGGGCTTTTTTCATTGGAGCGAAGAAGGATGAGAGGAGACATGATAGAGGTGTACAAGATGTTGAAAGGCGTAGATGGAGTGGATAGCCAGAGACTGTTTCCCGAGGTGGAAATGGCTATCATGAGGGGGCATAATTTTAAGGTGATTGGAGGAAGGTTTAGGGGAGATGTCAGAGGTAGGTTCTTTACACAGAGAGTGGTGGGTGTATGGAATGCACTGCCAGCCATGATAGTAGAGTCTGGTGCATTAGGGACATTTAAGTGTCTCTTGGACAGCACATGGAAGTTAGTACAATGAAGGGTATGTAGGTTACTCTGATCTTAGAATAGCATAAAAGGCTGACACAACATTGAGGGCTGAAGGGCCTGTACTGTTCTATGTTCTAGATTAGATTACTTACAGTGTGGAAACAGGCCCTTCGGCCCAACAAGTCCACACCGCCCCGCCGAAGCGCAACCCATCCATACCCCTACATCTACCCCTTACCTAACACTACGGGCAATTTAGCATGGCCAATTCACCTGACCTGCACATCTTTGGACTGTGGGAGGAAACCGGAGCACCCGGAGGAAACCCACGCAGACACAGGGAGAATGTGCAAACTCTACACAGAGAGTCGCCTGAGGCGGGAATTGAACCCAGGTCTCTGGCGCTGTGAGGCAGCAGTGCTAACCACTGTGCCACCGTGCCACCCACCATTCCATGGTGATGGGTAGGAAACTAGATAGATTCAGAGGAAGACCAGAAACTAATGATGATCCACTGATTGAAGATGGATCACAGATGCGCATTCATGGTATCCAGGAGCCTCAGCGCATGGGAGAAGGTAATGTTTGTTGGGGGAGCATTCTGTGGGAAACCATCAGGAAATGTTGGGCAGAGGTACAAATGGCCACAGAGGTCCAGAATGGAAAAGAAAATCAGAAATTGCTGGAAAAACTCAGCAGATCTGGCAGCATCTGTGGAGAGAAAGCAGAGTTAATGTTTCAGGCCCAGTGACCCTTCCTTCAGAACCGAGTGGAGATGGGCAAAGGTTGGTACAAATGTCAGGGAGGTGAGGGGGAAGCAGTAAGCGATAGGTGGAGATGGAGCCCAGACAGAGAGATAGACAAACAATTGGACAGACAGAGAAATGGGTATAGATCTGCCTGGGAGAATCAATTGCTGCCAATGAGGAGGATTAATGACTCATAATGCCATGGTTGCTATAGCAGCCCATGTGATGACAAGGCCTGGTGGGTGGGGATTAGGGGTCAGGACATGGGAGAAGGTGCTCAGGCCCCAAAATTGTGGAACTTGATATCAAGTCCTGACGTTGTTAAAGGAGAGGTTGTTGAGGGTGAGGATGAGCTCGGCCAGGCAGGGGAGGGTAGTGGTGGATGAGGACAGTTCAGGCCTTCACTCCAGGAAGATCTGGAGAGCCCTGAGACCGTCCTGGTGAGGGATGGATGTGCAGAGGGACTGCACCTCCATGGTACAGAGGAGGTGGCTGGAGCCTGCAAACTGGAAAGCTTGAAACTGATGGAAAGTGTCAGAAGAATCCTGGATGTAAGTGGGAAAGGATGTCAAAGGTGTGACCATGGGTACCCACATGGGCCCCTGGACCCCTCCTCCTTTAATCCCAACACGTCCCCAAAGCCCCTCAGCACCTTCCTCTGCAATTGCAGAAGGTGCAACACCTGCCCGTTTACCTGCTCCCTCCTCATTGTCCAAGGCCCAGTACTTGGTGAGTGTAGAAAGAGGTTATCTCCTCTGGGTCTCCTCCAACCCACCAATACTCATCTTTGAAATGATGTTAGAGATCTCTGCTCCAATCTGTCCACTGTCCAGGCTGTATCTGTGAAGAGAGGAACATACCAAACATTCAATGATTCCGTGTCTGTCTTTACAATGGCTGCTGGACCCGAAGTGTATTTCCAGCAGTTTCTGTTTGCTTTCAGATCCCCAGTATCTGCAGTATTTTGTTGCTGTTTTAGTCACAGATTCTTGCAGGATCCACTAGTCACATTCACCAGTCACCCACTATCAATACACGCAGATATACAGCAAGGTAAATCATAGGGCTTCAAGATTTGTTAGAGATTTCTGAGACTTGTTTTCTTTAATTTAAGGGAAACACCCAGAATTTAGAGAGGGAGATCTTTGGGTTTCAGTTTTCACTTGGCGTGGAATAAGATGGTTGTGTAGGCCTGTCTCCATGCGCAGCAAGATCTGGACCAGATCCAGGTTTGGCTTGGAAAATGGCAAGTAAAATTCACAAAACATAACACTGGGCAATGACCATCTCCAACAGGAGCAAAACTAACCATGGCTCTTTGGCCAGAAGAACACAGCAAGCCAGGCAGCATCAAGAGATGGAGAAGTCAACCGTTCACATTTTTTAGATTAGATTAGATTAGATTACTTACAGTGTGGAAACAGGCCATATAACCCTTCAGTGTCAATGGGACCTGAAAAAGGGTTATACCCAAAATGTTGACTTCTCCGCCCTCCTGATGCTGCCTGGCTTGCTGTGTTCTTCCGGCCTCCTGCCTGTCTGCTTTGGATTCCAGCATCTTCCGTTTTTTTGTCTCTAACCATAGCTCTTTGATTTTCAACGGTATGACTATCACTCAGTACCTCAATATCTGCGGGTTACCACTGAATCAGACCAACTATGTAAATACAGAGGCTACAATTGCGGGTCAGAGCTACGAAATTCTGTGCAGCAACTTTAATCCTGACTCCCTAAACCCTGTCCACCATCTACATGACATAAGTCAAGATTGTGATGGACTACTCCTCACTTACCTGAATGAGTGTGGCCCAAACAACACTCAGAAAGCTTGATACCATCCAGGGCAAAGCTGCCCGCTTGACTGGCATCACATCCACAATAGTCCACTCCCTCCACCACTGACACTCAATAGCGGCAGTGTGGTTTATCTGAGGTAAACTGTAGAAATTCACCAAAGATCCTTCAACAGGACCTTTCAAACTCATGATCATTTCCATCTAGAAAGGCAGCAGGTACATGGGAACACCACCACCAGCAAGTTTCACCCCCCCCCCCAAAGCCATTCCCCATCCTGACTTGGAAATACATCAGCGTTCCTTCGGTGTCAATGGGTCAAAATTCTAGAGTCCCTCCCTGAGAGCATTGCGGATGTTCTTACAGAACGTGGACTGGAGGGTTTAAGAATCATCAATCATAGAATTCGAACAATGTGGAAGCAGGTCACTTGGCCCTTTAAGTCTACATCAATCCTCCGAAGAGCATCCCACCAAGACCCAACCCTTTACCCTATCCTTGTAATCCCTGCATTTCCCATGGCTAACCCACATAACCTGCACACCTCTGGACACCACCGGCAATTTCCCATGGCCAATCCACCCTAACCTGCACATCCCTGGACACTATGGACAATTTCCCATGGCCAATCCACCTAACCTGCACATCCCTGGACACTATGGGGCAATTTCCCATGGCCAATCCATGCTAACCTGCACATCCCTGGACACTATGGACAATTTCCCATAGCCAATCCACCTAACCTGCACATCCCTGGACACTATAGACAATTTCCCATGACCAATCCACCTAACCTGCACATCCCTGGACACTATGGGGCAATTTCCCATGGCCAATCCACCCTAACCTGCACATCCCTGGACACTATGGACAATTTCCCATGGCCAATCCACCCTAACCTGCACATCCCTGGACACTATGGGGCAATTTCCCATGGCCAATCCACCCTAACCTGCACATCCCTGGACACTATGGGGCAATTTCCCATGGCCAATCCACCCTAACCTGCACATCCCTGGACACTATGGACAATTTCCCATGGCCAATCCACCCTAACCTGCACATCCCTGGACACTATGGACAATTTCCCACGGCCAATCCACCCTAACCTGCAACATCTTTGGACTCTGGGAGAAAACTGGAGCACCCAGAGGAAACCCACGCAGACACGGGCAGAATGTGCAAACTCCACACAGAGAGTCGTTCAAGGGTAGAATTGAACCCAGGTCCATGGTGCTGTGAACCAAGAAGGCAGCTCACCACCACCTTTTCAAGGGGCAGCTAGGGAGGGGCATTACTGACCTAGCTGGTGACACCCTCACCCGTGAATGAAGAAAAACAGGACAGTGCACTGGAAGGTGCCTCTCCACCCAGATACCCTCTCCAGCCCCAGGTACCACCATGGGGATGAACACACCAGAGGCTCTTTACCAGACTGCCATTGTTTGATAGGCTGTTTAACTCTCTGACAAGGCCTTCTCAGTATCTCAGATGTTCCAACCTCAGGGCAGTGAGAGATGGGCAAAAAGTGCCCACATTGGCATCGCTGCCCGTCTCCTGAGAATGAAGAAAGTGACATGTCTGTGTAGGTTTCCTCCGGGTGCTCCAATTTTTTTCCCACAGTCCAAAGATGTGCAGGTTAGGCAGATTGCCCAGAGTATCCAGGGATGTGCAGGCTAGGTGGGTTAGCCATGGGAAATGCATGGGTTACAGGGATAGAGTAGAGGGTTAGGTCTGGGTGGGATGCCCTTCAGAGGGTTGGAGTGGGCTTGATGGGCCAAATGACTTGCTTCCACATTGTCAGAATTCTATGATAGAATGAAGACAGACAGCTGCCATCAATTCTGACATGATCTCCTGCTGTGCACTCTGTGTTTCACAGCATGGTTCGAATCCCTGTGAGGCAGGAGTTGCATTTTGACATCCACACAGAACATCCAGCGACAGATGGAAATGCTGATGAATTCATTGTTGTGCCACCTTCTCAAATCACAGAATGACAGACCTCAAAAAGGCACCATTCAGCCCGTCATACCTGTGACAACTCTTTGAAAGAGCTAAGATGTTAGTCCCAGTGCCCTGCAGTACAGAGCTGTCAGGGAATAGGTGTTTGGGATGGAGCTACTGCAGAACTCAACAGGGAGTTGATCTCATGAGCACAAAGAGGTAAGTAATTTACAAGCGTCTGAAATCCCCTGTGGGGTGGATGGAGTAGACAGGGGAGAAGCTGTTCCTGCTCGTTAAAGAAATGAAAGGAACTTGGCATAGGTTTAAAGTGCAAAAGAAACAAGGATGATGTGTGGAAAAGAAACTGTTTCATACAGCACGTGGTTAGGGTCTGGAATGCACCGAACAGATACGTGGTGGAGGCAGAGTCATTCAGGACATTCAAGAGGACGTTATTTGGGTCAAAATGTTGTGCAGGGATATGAGGGAAAGGCAGGAGAACAGCACTAAGCAATGACCAAGTACAGGTATGCTGGGCTGATTGGCCTCCTTCTGTGCTGTAACGATCTGTAATTCTGTGAGGTTGTGCAGGTTTGAGTATGGGATAAATCCCACCTTGTAAGACTTTGTCCAGATGAATTCAAGTGTATAACATAGAACATAGAACATTACAGCGCAGTACAGGCCCTTCGGCCCTCGATGTTGCGCCGACCTGTCATACCAATCTGAAGCCCATCTAACCTACACTATTCCATGTACGTCCATATGCTTGTCCAATGACAACTTAAATGTACTTAAAGTTGGCGAATCTACTACCGTTGCAGGCAAAGTATTCCATACCCTTACTACTCTCTGAGTAAAGAAACTACCTCTGACATCTGTCCTATATCTATCACTCCTCAATTTAAAGCTATGCCCCTCGTGCTCACCGTCCCCATACTTGGAAAAAGGCTCTCCCTGTCCACCCTATCTAACCCTCTGATTATCTTATATGTCTCTATTAAGCCACCTCTCAACCTTCTTCTCTAGAACAAAAACAGCCTCAAGTCCCTCAGCCTTTCCTCGTAAGACCTCCCCTCCATACCAGGCAACATCCTAGTAAATCTCCTCTGCACCCTTTCCAAAGCTTCCACATCCTCCTTATAATGCGGTGACCAGAACTGTACACAATACTCCAAGTTCGGCCGCACCAGAGTTTTGTACAGCTGTAGCATAACCTCATGGTTCTGGAACTCGATCCCTCTATTAATAAAAGCTGAAACACTGTATGCCTTCTTAACAATCCTGTCAACCAGGGTGGCAACTTTCAAGGATCTGTGTACATGGACACCGAGATCTCTCTGCTCATCTACACTACCAAGAATCTTACCATTAGCCCAGTACTTTGCATTCCGGTTACTCCGACCAAAGTGAATCACGTCACACTTGTCTGCATTAAACTCCATTTGCCACCTCTCAGCCTAGCTCTGCAGTTTATCTATGTCTCTCTGTAACCTATAACATCCTTCGTCACTATCCACAACTCCACTGACCTTAGTGTCGTCTGAAAATTTACTAACCCACTCTTCTACGCCCTCATCCAGGTCGTTTATAAAAATGACGAACAGCAGTGGACCCAACACCGACCCTTGCGGCACATGTGAATTTACTTTCAGCTTGGCAACTTGTAAAGGTAGAATTCTCCCAATGTTCCTGTTAAACAAAACGCACTCTGCATCTTGTCGAAATTTCCCATTAGGGCCAATGAAAGTTGAAAGATCAAGGGATGGTGCAGATATAGTTGGCATTCATTGTCTGAAGGTTACAGGTTATCACATAACCTCTTGTGAGCCACTCCCACCAAACGCAACCAATCGCTTGCTGTGAGGAACAAAGTTTGCATTTGCATGACTCCATTTATTGCTCTGGGCCTCCCATGGTGCTTCACATGCGGCCAATGAGTGACTTTCGAGTTGGTGTCACTGTTGCTACAGAAACAGATCCAGCAGCCATTTTGTTTTGCACTGCCATATCAGACTGGTTTTGCTGTCCTAGTTTTCCAGGGAGACGGGTTCCTCACCGATCCCAGCTGGAATTCTAGGAGCAGTGGGATGAGACTTTGCAGGTACTATCTTCATTTTCCTTTGGGTGGGAAAATCTGACTCCACCTGACCCATTCAGAGTCTGATTCGGAAAATTCGGTGATCCAGCTCCCTCTAATCAGATCAAATGGTTATCAATCTCTCCCCAAACCCAACCTCTAGAGGGTGAGTGGGGCTTAAACTTCCACCCAATTCTGGATTCTTCAGGGGAAAGCCTTTGAAACACAGCCAAAGATGTTTACTGGAATGACAATGCAGGATTTCAGGCTGGAGAGACTAAAGCAGTGTTTTCTCGTGAAGGGGAAATCTGATAGAAGAATTAGGATTTTGTCAGAGTACAGGTGGAGAGGTGCCAGTATGTAGAGGATGGGGAAGAGCACCAGCGGTATCTTGAGGGCTAAAAAAAATGACACTGCAAGTAATAATGATCGGGAGCACATTGTATGAAAAAGGGAATCGGTTTCGCTCCGTTGGCTGGATCGTTGGTTTGCAGAGCAGTGTGATGCCAACAGCGTGGGTTCAATTCCCATCATTAGTTTGAAGTTACCATGAAGGACTCTCCTTTTCAACCTCTTCCCTCGCCTGAGGTCTGGTAGCCCTCAGGTTAAATCACTACCAGTCGCTTCTCTCTCATGAGAGAGCAGCCCCTACGCTGGACACATCAGCAACAGAACCGGGTCTACCAGAAACCTTCAAAGGGGAACTTGATGGAGAACAGAAACAATTGGATTGCTTTATCAAAAAGTTAGCTCAATAAAGTCAATAGCGTCTCAATTGGAATTGCATCATCCTTTGGTCCCACTGCACTACGAAAGAATATCATAATGTATGATAGACCATGTACTGAAATGTTCAGCACTGTTCTTCCTGCACACTAATTTGAATAAAAAGTTGGTTTATTATGATCAGATTACAGGAAATGTTTCTAATGCTCTGTACACATATGAACTTTTTTTTCTGTTTGCTATCTGAACACAGTTCTCTATTGTGCACAATGTATACTTCACCTCAGGGGATCTTCCAGCATTGTGGGTTAAACACCAGAATCTGAGCCAATATGTTCTTGGGAAGATGGGAATGTTTGGATTGGAATGAACACTGTTGATCACACAGTGCTGCACTAATGACATATAGAGTAATACAATCATACAGCACACAAACAGAGTCTTCAGTTCAAACAGACCATACTCCCAAATTATACTAGTCCCATCTGCCTGCGTTTGGCCCATTTCCCATTCTTAACATTCCTGTACTTATCTAAATGTCTTTGTTCTGAAAAAGAGTCACTGGACTCAAAATGTTAACTTTGCTTTCTCTCTGCAGACTTTACAGACCTGCTGAGATTCTACAGCAATTTCTGTTTTTGCATCATTATCGCACTGATCCTTATGGGGCCTTGCTGTATACAAATTTACCACTGTGTTTCCCTAGCTCACAACAGTAACCACATCTCACAAAGTACTTCTTTGACTGTCAAGTACTTTGAAGAACCCAGATGTTGTGAAAGATTTACATAAATGCAAATTTGATCATTTTATCATTCATACTTCACTTTTGAAAGACAGGGGAAACGCTTTCAAAAGGAGATGTTTTCAAAATGTTTGATGGGCATAGTTTAACATAAATGGCACTCAGCAATTGTGGCTGTTATAATAAGGGGAAATTTCAACCTGAGACTAGGAAGAAATATTTCTGTATTGTTCCAGTCTCAGAAATTGCCTTTCTAAGATCTTCAGGACTTCGCTGTGTTAGAAAATAATCTTCTTCAAGATAGATATCTGGCTGGGGCAATTAATGATGAAGTTTGGCAGAATTCGTATTTTTTAAAAGACAAATCTTTTAGTACAATGGCACAAACAATATTTATTACACTTGACCTTTAACCTCATGTTTCATTAGTCCATGTGAACTTATGTGCATGTTGTATTGAGATATTAATGTCCATCTGAAAGACACATGTGCCCCTTGTTTAATGTCTCTTCTGAAAGGTAGCCCCACTCATAGTGCAGCACTCTCTCAGTAACAATATTGTATGTTACAAAGGACAAAAGAGTACACTATCCAATAGTGTACAATGAATGTACAATGCCTCACTTACAGGTGCTGCAGAGTGCACCAGTCTGACATTGTGCAAAACATGTGCCTGTTCCTACAGTGTACAACACAATGAACCGAAGCCCATCAGACTTCAAAGCAGAAGTAGGCCATTCAGCCTCTCATGTCTGTTCCACCATCCAATGAATGGCAGAATCCTTAGGAGCATTGATATGCAGAGGGATCTGGGTGTGCGGGTCCACAGATCACTGAGGTTGGAAGCGTGGTTAGATAAGGTAGTAAGGAAGGCCTATGGCATGCTTGCCTTAACTGGAAAGGGCACTGAGTATAAGGATAACCAAGTTATGCACCAGCTTTATAAAACTTTAGTTAGGCCACACTTGGAATATGGCATACAGCTCTGGTCACTACACTACTAGAAGGGTGTGGCTACTTTGGAAAGGGTACAGAAAGGGTTTACCAGGATGTTGCCTGGTATGGGGGATTTTAGCTATGAAGAAAGGTTGAATGGTGGTTTGTTTTCATTGGAACACAGGAGGTTGAGGGGTGACCTCATAGAAATTTATAAGATTATGAATGGCATGAATAGAATGGAAAGTTTGAAGCTTTATCTCAGGGTTGGGGTGGGGTCAATTACTAGGGGACACAGGTACAGGGTGGGAGGGGGGGATGTTTAAAAGAGATGTGCGAGGCGGGTTTCTCCCATTCAACTTTTCTTCATAGCTAAAATCCCCCATACCAGGCAACATCTTGGTAAACCCTTTCTGTACCCTTTCCAAAGCAACCACATCCTTCTGGTAGTGTGGTGACCAGAGCTGTATGCAATATTCCAAGTGTGGCCTAACTAAAGTTCTATAAAGCTGGTGCATAACTTGCTTATCCTTACACTCAATGCCTTTTCCAATGAAGGCAAGCAGGTCATGGGCCTTCCTTATTACCTTATCTGGTACAAGCTGCCAGAGGAGCTGGAGGAAGCAGACACTATGACAGCATTCAAGAAATACCTGGACAAATCCATGAATAGGAAGGGCATAAAGGGATATGGATCCTGTAAGTGAGGACAGCTTTACTATGGAAGGATAAAATGGGATGGCGCAGGCTCAGAGGGCCGAAGCTGTACTGTGAATCACAAAAAGCATTCATTGGAAGTTCCTGTGCTGTACTGTTCTTTGCTCTTGGAGATCATGACTGATCTAATCATCATCAATTCCACATTCCTGCCTTTTGCACAAAACCCTTGATTTCCCAGCTGATTAAAAATTTGTCAATCTCAGCCTTGAATATATTTAACGATCTGACCTCAACAGAATTCACTCGCCTCCGAGAGATGAAATTCCTCCTCATGCCTGTCCTAAATATACAACTCCTTACCCTGGGATGATGCCCTCTTCTAGACTCTCCCAAAAGGGGCAACAACTTCTCTGCGTCTACCATGTCAAACCCCCTCACAATGTTGCTTGTTTCAATTAGATTGCTTCTCAATAATCCAATGAGCCCAATCTACCCAACCCCTCTTTGCAGGATTGACCCTCCATCCCTGGTATCAGCCTACTGAACCTCATCTGGATTGCCTCCAATATCTTGCCTTTGATAAATGACCCAAGACTGTTCACAGCATTCCAGCTAGTGCCTTCCTATTTTAATATTCCATTCCCTTTGAAATAAAAGCCAACCTTCCATTTGCCTTCCCTGCTGAACTCAATTGCTAGCTTTTGCGATTCACAAATGAGGGGGGACTGCCAGATCCCTCTGTTCTTCAGCTTTCTGCAGTCTTTCTCCATTTAAATAATATTCAGTTCCTTGAGTCTCCCTGCCCAAGAACATAACCTCAGATTTTTCCACAGAAGGTTCCAGCTGCCAAGTTTTTGCCTACTCATTTAACATGACTGTGTCATCCCCTCCCACTTGCTTTTCCATTTATTTTTGTGTCCTTTGTAAAGGTGGCAGTTGTACAGTGACTTCCATTATCCAAGTTAGGAATTTGTCCTGTGAATAACTGTGGTACCAGTGCTGATCTCTGTGGCACAGCACTGGTTACGGGTTGCCATCTTGAAAATGACTCCATCTTCCATTAGTTAATCAATCCTCTATTCATTCTAATATTTGTGGGTGGCACGGTGGCTCAGTGGTTAGCAGTGATACTTCACAGCACCAGAGACCCCAGTTCGATTCCACCCTCGGGCAACTGTCTGTGTGGAGGTTGCACATTCTCCCCGTATCTGCGTGGGTTTTCTCCAGGTGCTCCGGTTTCCTCTCACAGTTCAAAGATGTGTAGGTTGGGTGGATTAACCATGCTAAATTGGCCATAGTGTCCAGGGATGTACAGGCAGGGTGGATTAGCCAGGGGAAATGCAAGGTTTCAGGGATAGAATGGGTCTGGGTGGGATGCTCCTTGGAGGGTTGGTGTGGACTTGATGGGCCAAATGGCCTGCTCCCACATTGTATGAGTTCTGTGATATACTGCTCCCAATATCATGGACTCTTATCATGTTAAGTAGCTTAATGTGTGACACTTATCAAATGCTATCTGAAAATTCAAGTATATTACATCCACTGCTTCCTCCTTGTTCTCTTACAGTGTACAACAGAGTGCACCTGTATTTCAGTGCGATACAAAGTGCACCAGTGTTACAGTGAACAATGCAGTGCACTAGTGTTACAGTATACAACAGTATACCTGCCTTACAGTATATAAAAGTGTACCAAAATGATTGTGCACAAGAGTACAGCTGCCCTACAGCGTACAAAAGAGTGCACTAGTCATAGAGATGTAGAGCATGGAAACAGACCCTTCAGTCCAACCCGTCCATGCCGACCAGATATCCCAACCCAATCTAGTCCCACCTGCCAGCACCCAGCCCATATCCCTCCAAACCCTTCCTATTCATATACCCATCCAGATGCCTTTTGAGTGTTGCAATTGTACCAGCCTTCACCACTTCCTCTGGCAGCTCATTCCATACACGTATGACCCTCTGCATGAAAAAGTTGCCCTTCAGGTCTCTTTAATATCTTTCCCCTCTCAGTCTAAACCTATGCCCTCTAGTTTCGGACTCCCCCACCCCAGGGAAAAGACCTTGTCTACTTATCCTATCCATGCTCCTCATATACGCACTTGACAAATTCCTCTCCATCTAAACCCTTAACACTATAACAGTCCCAGTCTATGTTTGAAAAGTTAAAATCCCCTACCATGACCACTCTATTATTGTTACAAATAACTGAGATATCCTTATAATTTTGTTTCTCAATTTCCCTCCGACTATTAGGGGGTCTATAATACAATCCCAATAAGGTGATCATCCCTTTCTTATTTCTCAGTTCCACTCAAATAACTTCCCTGGATGTATTTCCAGGAATATCCTCCCTCAGCACAGCTGTAATGCTATCCCTTATCAAAAATGCTACTCCCCCTCCTCTCTTGCCTCCCTTTCTATCCTTCCTGTAGCATTTGTATCCTGGAACATTAAGCTGCCAGTCATCCCATCCCTGAGGCATGTTTCTGTAATTGCTATGATATCCCAGTCCCATGTTCCTAACCATGCCCTGAGTTCATCTGCCTTCCCTGTTAGGCCCCTTGCATTGAAATAAATGCAGTTTAATTTATTAGTCTTACCTTGTCCCTGCCTGCCCTGACTGTTTGACTCGCTTCTGTTCTCAGCTGTACCAGTCTCAGATTGATCTCTTTCCTCACTATCTCCCTGGGTCCCACCCCCCTTATTAGTTTAAATCCTCCCAAGCAGTTCTAGCAAATCTCCCTGCTGTACGTTAGTCCCCTTCTAATTCAGGTGCAATCCGTCCTTCTTGTACAGGTCACTTCTACCCCAGAAGAGGTTCCAATGATCCAAAAACGTGAATCCTTCTCCCATACACCAGCTCCTCAGCCATGCATTCATCTGCTCTATCCTCCTATTCCTGCCCTCACTAGCTCGAAGCACTGGGAGTAATCCAGATATTACTACTCTTGAGGACCTCCTTTTTAAATTCCTGCCTAACTCTCTATATTCTCCCTGCAGAATCTCGTCCTTTTTCCTTCCTATGTTGTTGGTTCCAATGTGTACAATGACCTCCTGCTGGCCCCTCTCCCCCTTGAGAACATTCTGCACCCTCTCTGAGACACCCTTGATCCTGGCACCAGGAAAACAACACACCATTCTGATTTTTCACTGCTGACCACAGAAGCGTCTATCTGTGCCTCAGACTAGAGAGTCCCCGAACACAGCTGATCTCTTGGAACCCGACTCTTGGAAGCTCATTGCATTAGAGTCAGTCTTGATAGCAGAAATTTGGCTATTTGTGCTATATTCCTCTCCTACCTTTCCTGGAGGTAACCCCTCTACCTGACTGTATCTGCGACTTTCTTCCCTGCCTATAACTGCCATCCATCACATCCCTTTGCTCTTGTAAATTCCTCATTGCCTCTGACTGTCTCTCCAACTGTTCCATTCGATCTGATAGAATTCGCAACCAATGGCATTTATTGTAGATGTAATCCTCAGTAACACATAAACTCTCCCAGAGGTCCCACATCCAACAAAAAGAGCATATCACTCTACTAAGGGCCATTTTTGCTTCTTCTTGTCTGTAGACCTAGAAAATAGCCCCGTCTTATTCCTCTACAAACACTGCTTCAGGCTAACTTAATACTTATGGCTTATATTTTTAAGTTTAATCAAGAGATATAGCTCAATAAAACATTTAATCAAGAAAGAACCCACTCTACTCGCTATTGTAGATCTATACTTAAAACTATTCACTTATCTGTTTTTGTGCTGTGACAGCCCCTAAGCAGGTTCTGTTATAGTATAAAACATAGTAGACACAGCAAACACAGTGTATAATACAGTTCACCTGCCTGACAGCGTACAACATAGTAATGACTGTGCACAGTGCAGTGTGTGCTATACATGGGTACACTGGCCTTAGCACCCATTCCTAATTGCCTGTGAACTGAGTGGCTTGCTGAGCCATTACAGAGGGTACTCAAGAGTCAACCACATTGCTGTGGGTGTTGAATCAAGTATAGACAGACCATAAGGACAGAAGATTTCCTTGTGTAAAGGACATTAGTTAGCCGTGTGGGTTTTCCAAATAATCTTTTCACAGTCATGCAAGCTTTGTATTCCAGCTATAGGAAATGAGTGATCAATTCCACTGGGCCATTATTTCCCATTTGGGTGAGATATGATTGGCTGATTTCCCTCCTAAACAACTGGACTCCAAGTTTGACTTCCCCCTTCTATCTCTGACCAGGGAATCAGTTTCTTGGTATCGATCCTGTTAAATTGCTTTACCATCTTAAACACCTTGATTAGGTTAGCATTGAGAGTTGAGGAGACACAAGTCAAATGTGTGCAAACAGTCCTTGTAATTTAATCACCAGCATTACATCGAACAGAGAACAGTCCAATCCAGCACAGTACATTGGCCCTCGATGTTGTGCTGACCTTTTATCCTAATCTGAGATCAAACTATACAGACCCTACATTTTACTATCATCCATGTCCCTAATGTTTCTGACTCTACTACCACTGCTGACAGTGTATTCCACACACTCATCACTCTCTGTGTAAAGAACCTATCTCTAATATCTCCCCTACACCTTCCTCCAATCACCTTAAAATTATGTTCCCCTGTGATAGCCATTTTCACCCTGGGAAAAAGATTTTACACTCTCTCTGTGCCTCTCATCACATTGTACATCTCCCTTAAGTTACCCCTCATTCTTCTTCTCTTCAATGAGAAATGCCATAGCTCCCTCAACTTTTCTTCATAAGACATGCCCTCCAATCCAGGCAGCATCCTGGTAAATCTCGCCTGCACCCTCTCTACATCTTTCCAATAATGAGATGACCAGAACTGAGTATAATATTCCAAGTGTGATCTATCCAGGGCTCTACAGAGCTGCAGCATCACCTCACGGCTCTTAAACTCAATCCCCTGTTAATGAAAGCCAACACACCATACGCCTTCTTAACAACCCTATCAACATGGGTGACAATGTTGAGGGATCTATGGATATGGACTCCAAGAGCCCTCTGTTCATTCACACTGCCAAGAATCTTGCCTTTATCCCTGTATTCAGCATTCAAGTTCGATTTTACAAAATTAATTACTTCACACTTTTCCAAGTTAAACTCCATCTGCCACTCCTCAGCCCAGCTCTGCATCCTGTCAATGTCCCATTGCAACCTACAACAGCCCTCCACACTATCCACAACTCCACCAACCTTTGTGTCATCAGCAAACTTACTAACCCACCCTTCCACTTCCTCATCCAAGTCATTTATAAAAATCACAAAGAGCAGAGGTCCCAGAATAGATCCCTGTGGAACACCATTGGTCACCGAGCTCCAGGCTGAATACTTTCTACCTCTTACCGCTCTCTGTCTTCAATGGCCCAGCCAATTTTGCATCCAGACAGCCAAAGTTTCCTGTATTCTACGCCTCCTTGCTTTCTGAATGAGCCTACCATGCCTTGCTAAAATCCAAGTACACCACATCCACTGCTCAACTTTCATCAATGTGTTTTATCACATTCTCAAAGATTTCAGTAAGGTTTGTGAGGCATGATCTGTCCCTCACAAAGCCATGCTGACTGTCTCTAATCAAACTATGCTTTTTCAAATAATCATCAATCCTGTCTCTCAGAATCCTCTCCAATAATTTTCCCACCGCCGTAAGACTGACTGGATTGTAATTCCTGATGAAGGGCTAATGCCTGAAACATTGATTTTCCTGCTCCTCAGATGCTGTCTGACTTGCTGTGCTTTTCCAGCACCACTCTAATCTTGAGTCCCAGAGTTATCCCTATTCCTTTTCTTGAACAACAGAATAACATTTGCCACCCTCCAATCATCTGGTACTATCCAGTGGACAGTGAGGACATAGAGACCATTGCCAAAGGCTCAACAATCTCTTCTCTTGCTTTGTGTAGTAACCTACGGTATATCCCGTCTGGCCCATCTATCCTCATGTATTTCAAAGTTTCCAGCACATCCTCCTTCTTAACATCAACCTGTTTGAGCATATCAGCCTATTTCACGCTGTCCTCATAAACGAGAACATCACTGTCACTACTGAATACTGAAGTAAAGTATTCATTAAGGACCTCCCCTACTTTCTCCAACTCCAGGGACAAGTTCCCTCCACTATCTCTGATCAGCCCTATCCTCACTCTGATCATCCTCTTGTTCCTCACAAAAGTGGGGTTTTCCTTAATCCTACCCGTTAAAGCTTTTTCATGCCCCCTTCTAGCTCTCCCAAGTCCATTCTTCAGTTCCTTCCTGGCCACCTTGTAACCCTCTAAAGCCCTGTCTAATCCTTGCCTCCTCAACCTTAACTAAGCTTTCTTCTTCCTCTTGACTAGATGTTCCACATCCCTTGTCACCCAAGGTTCCTTCACCCTACCATCCCTTCCTTGCCTCAGTGAGACAAACCTGTCCAGGACTATCAGCAAGTGCTTCCTAAACAACCACCACATTTCTGTCATGCATTCCTCTGAAAATATCTGCTCCCAATGTATTCCAGCTGAATAGCATTGTAATTTCTCCCTCCCCCAATTAAATACTTTCCCATACCATCTGCTCCTATTCCTCTCCATGAGTATAGTAAAGGACAGGGAGATCTGATCACTCTCACTAAATTCTCTCCCAGTGAGAGATCTGACATCTGGCATGGTTTCTTGCCAAGCACCAAACCCAATATGACCTCCCCTCTAGTCGGCCAATCTACATAAAGTGTCAGGAATCTTTCCTGGACACACTTGATAAAATCTGCTCCATCCAAATTATTTACGCTAAGGGGGTTCCAATCAATATGAGGCAAGTTGAAGTCACCCATGTCAACAATCCTGTTACTTCTGCACCTTTCCACAATGTGCTCCTCCGTGTCTCTGTTGCTATTGGCGGGGGGGGGGTGTGTGGGGAGGGTGGGGAGGGTGGGGAGGGGAGGGGGTGGTAGCCTATGTGAAAGTCCCAATAAAGTGACTGTTCCTTTCCTGTTTCTGACTTCCACCCATACTGACTCAGTAGACAAACCCTCCTCGATAACCTTCCTTTCTGCAGCTGTGATACTATCCCTGTTTAGCAATGCCACTCCCCCCCCCCCTTCCTCTTTTATCTCCCTCCCTATTCCTTTTGAAACATCTAAACTCTGGAACATCCAACAATCATTCTTGCCCTTTTGATATCCAAGTCTCTGTAATGGCTACAACATCATAGCTCCAAGTTCCACGCTCTAAGTTCATCACTCTTATTCCTGACACATCTTGCTTAAAGCTAGACACACTTCAACCCATTACACTGTCTGCAACTTTGCCCTATCATCAGTCTAACCTTCCTCACAGACTCTCTGCACGCAGTATCTGCCTCTTCGCCAGCTGTCCCATCCTCTGTTCCGTAGCTCCGGTTCCTATCCCCCTGCTAATCTAGTTTAAACCCTCCCAAAGAACTCTAGCAAACCTCCCGCCCGGGATATTGGTGCCCCTCCAGTTCAGGTACAATCCATCCTCCTTGTACAGGGCCCAGCTTCCCCAGAGGGTATTCCAATGATCCATATATTTGCAGCCCTCCCTCCTATACCAGATCTGCAGCCATGTGTTCAGCTGTGAGTCTCATTAGCCCATGGCACCAGAAGCAATCCTAAGAATACTACTCTGCTCCAGAAAAGGTGTTGGATTTTCACCCGATGCACAGAGGCCTGTGTGCTGTGTTACCGTTCAGACCTGGGCCCCTCAAAATATATTAAGAAGGTCGCCTAACTTTTTCTTGTTTTGAAGTCAAATGCGTCTACAGTGTTCCAGATGCAATTCAATTGCTCAAAACACTCGGCATTAAGCAACACACAATTTATTCAAACACTACATTTAAAATACAACAAAACAAAGAACACCTTGGTTTAACTTAACACTACTGGAAAACTTAATAGAATAATAAATACAGTAACTATAATTAATTAACTGTTCCAATACAGTAACATCCCCTAAATGCACTCCCTGGCAAAAAGGAAAATTCAGAAAACAGATTGTCTCACGTGCAGTCCAACAGCCTAAGAAGACAGCCCCCAGCTTTTGGCAGTAACTGAGAGAAAGAAAAATAGTTTCCGCCTCTTCGAGACTCCAACAGCAAATGCTGCTGAAAATTAAAACAGCTACAATTCCCTGGTTCAGTGGGTGGGAGCTTGACCACACCCATTCAGGCTGCTTCTATTGTTCCAGACCTCACGAGTTGTTGACCTTCTCAAAACCTGCTCGATGCCTGTCCCCCAAATCTCTCACTAAAAGAAACCAGGACAATACACACCTCTTAAAGCCACAGCATCGTCACAGTTCGAACCTTTGACCAACGTACTTATGGGGAACTGAATAGTGCCAGGCACTGACTGCAGCTTGGCCCATATCCTTCAGCTTCATTGAAACACTTCAGGAGGCCGAGGTGATTGAAGAGAAAGGAGGAGTCCAAATGAGGTATGGGGAGTTAAACTGGTTCAGTGACCAGACAATGAGGTTGGCAGTGAATGGGTGACCTGATGAGGAGCACAGGCCCTTTTAGCAGGATAGCAGCATACTGTAATTTAAAGTGACCAGCCTGTACAGGGGTCTACATGGGGACTTACAGCTTAATGTTGGGAACATTGCTGGGCGCCACCTATTCTTTAGGGCTCCTAGAGTTTTATTATTCAGCTGATTGCCGGAGTGGAATGAATAAACATAAAACCAATATTACACACTCATCAAGAGAAGTATGAGGTGATTTTTAGAATTTATTCTATCAGAAGATGTGCGTGTTGCTGAGTAAGTGAGTATTTCCTGCCCCTAATCATCCCTTGAGAAGGTGGTAGTCAGCTGCCTTCTTGAACTGTTCTGGGGTGACCCACCATGTACTTAGGGCAGGAATTCCAGGATTTTACCCAGTGACACCGAAGGAACGGTGATATATTTCCAAGTCAGGTCAGTGAGTGGCTTGGAGGGGAACTTGCAAGCGATGGTGTTCCCATGTATCTCCTGCCCCTGTCCTTCTCGAAGAAAATGGTTGTGGGTTTGGAAGGTGTTGTCTGAGAATCTTTGCTGAACTTCTGTTGACAGTACACTCTACTGCCACGGAGGGCCGGTGGTGGAGTGAATGGATCATAGAGTGATAGAGTCTCACAGCACGGAGACAGGCCCTTCAGCCCAAACTGGTCCATGCTGCCCAAACTGGCCATCCACGTTAACCCCATTTTCCCTGCACTTGGCCCATATCCTTCTAATCCTTTCCTATCCATGTATGTGTCCAAATGCCTTTTTAATGTTGTTAATGTACCCACCTCAACCACTTCCACTGGCAGCAAAAACTGAGGACTGCAGATGCTGGAGATCAGAGTCGAAAAGTGTGGTGCTGGAAAAGCACAGCCGATCAGGCAGCTTCTGCGAAGCAGGAGAGTCCACATTTTGGGCATAAGCCATTTAGCTCATTCCATATGTGGACCATCCTCTGTGTAAAAAAGGTGCCCCTCAGGTTCCCTTTTATTCTTTCCCCTCTAACCTTAAACTGATGCCTTCCAGTTCATGATTCCCCAACCCTGGGGAAAAGACTGAGTGCATTTACCCTGTCCATGCCTCTCGTGATCCTATACACTTCTGTAAGATCCCACTTCAGTGTCCTTTGCTTGAAAGAAAAAGTCCTAGCTTGTCCAACCTTTCCTTTTAACCCAGACCCTTGTGTTCTGCCAGCATTCTTGTAAATTTTTTCTGCACTCTTTCCAGTTTAATAACATCCTTCCCATAACAAATTGACCAAAACTGAACACTATTCCCAAGTGTGGCCTCACCAAAGTCCTGTATAATCACAACCTAACTTCCCAACTTCTATATTCAATGCCCTGACTGATGGAGGCCTGTGTGCCAAAAGCCTTTGCCCTGCCCTGTCTAACTGTGACTCCACTTTCAGAGAACTATACACCTGAACTCCAAGGTCCCTGTGTTCCACTACACTCCTTAAGGCCCTACCATTTACCATGAAACTCCTGCCTTGATTTGACTTTCCAAAATGCAAGGCCACACACTTATCCATATTAAACTCCCTTTGCCATTTCACAGCCCACTTCCCCAGCTGATCAAGGTGCGGCTGCAGTTTCTGATAAAAACAATGACTGCAGATGCTGGAAACCAGATGCTGGATTAGTGGTGCTGGAAGAGCACAGCAGTTCAGGCAGCATCCAAGTAGTTTCGAAATCGACGTTTCGGGCAAAAGCCCTTCATCAGGAATAAAGGCAGTGAGCCTGAAGGGTGGAGAGATAAGCTAGAGAAGGGTGGGGGTGGGGAGAAAGTAGCATAGAGTACAATGGGTGAGTGGAGAAGGGGATGAAAGTGATAGGTCAGGGAGGAGAGGGTGGAGTGGATAGGTGGAAAAGAAGATAGGCAGGTAGGACAAGTCCGGACAAGTCATGGGGACAGTTACTGAGCTGGAAGTTTAGAACTAGGGTGAGGTGGGGGAAATGAGGAAACTGTTGAAGTCCACATTGATGCCCTGCGGTTGAAGTCTTCTGAGGTGGAAGATGAAGCGTTCTACCTCCAGGCGTCTGGTGGTGAGGGAGTGGCGGTGAAGGAGGCCCAGGACCTCCATGTCCTCGGCAGAGTGGGAGGGGGAATTGAAATGTTGGACCACGGGGCGGTGTGGTTGATTGGCGCGGGTGTCCACCACCCCCTCACAGCCTGGTCTGTACAGAGTGATGCAGACCACCTCCTCCACACAGCCTGGTCTGTACAGAGTGATATAGACCACCTCCCCTTCACAGCCTGGTCTATACAGAGTGATATAGAGCACCTCCCCCTTCACAGCCTGGTCTGTACAGAGTGATGTAGACCACCGATCCCTCACAGCCTGGTCTGTACAGAGTGATATAGACCACCACCCCCTCACAGCCTGGTCTGTAAAGAGCGATGTAGACCACTTCTCACAGCATGGTCTGTACAGAGTGATATAGACCACCTGCCCTTCACAGCCTGGTCTGTACAGAGCGATATAGACCACCTCCCTCTCACAGCCTGGACTGCACAGAGCGATGTAGACCACTTCCCCCTTACAGCCTGGTCTGTAGAGAGTAATGTAGACCACCCCTCACAGCCTGGTCTGAACAGAGTGATGTAGACCACCTCCCCCTCACAGCCTGGTCTGTAATGTGTGATATAGACCACCTCCCCCTCACAGCCTGGTCTGTAATGTGTGATATAGACCACCTCCCCTTCACAGCCTGGTCTGTACAGAGCGATATAGACCACCTCCTCTGCAGAGCCTGGTCTGAACAGAGTGATATAGACCACCTCCCACTCACAGCCTGGTCTGTACAGAGTGATATAGACCACCTCCCCCTCACAGCCGGGTCTATACAGAGTGATATAGACCACCTCCCCATCACAGCCTGGTCTGTACAGAGTGATATAGACCACCTACCCCTGCACAGCCTGGTCTGTACAGAGTAATATGGACCACCTCCCCCTCACAGCCTGGTCTGTACAGAGTGATATAGACCAGCTCCCCCTCACAGCTTGGTCTGTACAGAGTGATGTAGACCATCACCCCCTCACAGCCTGGTCTGGACAGAGTGATACAGACCACCTCCTCATCACAGCTTGGTCTCTTCAGAGTGAGGTAGACCACCTCCCCTTCACAGCCTGTTCTGTGCAGAGTGATATAGACCACCTCCCCTCGCAGCCTAGTCTGTCCAGAGGGATGTAGACAACCTCTCCCTCATAGCCTGATCTGTACAGAGTGATGTTGACCACTCCTCACGGCCTGGTCTGCACAGAGTGATGTAGGGCACGTATCCCTCATAGCCTGGTCTGTACAGAGTGATGCAGACCACCTCCCCTTCACAGCCTGGTTTGTACAGATTGATATAGACCACCTCCCCCTCACAGCCTGGACTGAACAGAGAGATATAGACCACCTGCCACTCACAGCCTCATCTGTACAGAGTGATATAGACCACCTCTCCCTCACAGCCTGTTCTGTACAGAGTGATATGGACCACCTCCCCCTCACAGCCTGGTCTGTACAGAGTGATGTAGACCACCTCCCCTTCACAGCTTGGTCTGTACAGTGTGATGTAGACCACCACCCCCTCACAGCCTGGTCTGTACAGTGTGATGTAGACCACCTCCCCCTCACAGCCTGGCCTCTACAGAGTGATGTAGATCACCTACCCTCACAGCCTGGTCTGTACAGAGTGATATAGACCACCTCCCCCTCTCAGCCTGGTCTGTACAGAGTGATATGGACCACCTCCCCTGTAGAGCCTGGTCTGTACAGTGTGATGTAGGCCACATCACCCTCACAGCCTGGTCTGTCCAGAGTGATGTAGACCACCTCATCTTCACAGCTTGGTCTCTTCAGAGTGAGGTAGACCACCTCCCCTTCACAGCCTGGTCTAAACAGAGCGATATAGACCACCTCCCCCTCACAGCCTTTTTCTCTACTGAGCGATGTAGACCACCTCCCCCTCACAGCTTGGCCTGTACAGAGTGATATAGACCACCTCCCCCTGTCAGCCTGGTCTGTACAGAGTGATGTAGACCACCTCCCCCTCACAGCTTGGCCTGTACAGAGTGATATAGACCACCTCCCCCTCACAGCCTGGTCTGTACAGAGTGATGTAAACCACCACCCCCTCACAGCCTGGTCTGTACTATGTGATATAGACCACCTACCTCTCACAGCTGGGTCTGTACAGAGTGATGTAGACCATCACCCCCTCACAGCCTGGTCTGGACAGAGTGATACAGACCACCTCCTCATCATAGCTTGGGCTCTACTGGGTGATATAGACCACCTCCCCCTCACAGCCTGGTCTGTACAGAGCGATATAGACCACCTCCCCTGTAGAGCCTGGTCTGTACAGTGTGATGTAGACCACCCGTCACAGCCCGGTCTGTACAGAGTGATATAGACCACCTCCCCTTCATAGCCTGGTATGTACAGAGTGATATAGACCACCTACCCCTGCACAGCCTGGTCTGGACAGAGTGATACAGACCACCTCCTCATCATAGCTTGGGCTCTACAGAGCGATATAGACCTCCTCCCCTGTACAGCCTGGTCTGCACAGTGTGATATAGACCACCTACCCCTGTAGAGCCTGGTCTGTACAGTGTGATGTAAACCACCTCCCCCTCACAGCCTGGTCTGTACAGAGTAATGTAGAAGACCTCCCCTTCACAGCCTGGTCTGTACAGTGTGATATAGACCACCAACCCCTGCACAGCCTGGTCTGTACTGAGTGATATAGACCACCTCCCCTTCACGGCTTGGTCTGTACAGAGTGATATAGACCACCTCCCCTCACAGCCTCGTCTGTACAGAATGATATAGACCATCTCCCCCTCACAGCCTGGTCTATAATGTGTGATATAGACCATCTCCCCCTCACAGTTTGGTCTGTACAGAGTGATATAGACCACGTCCTCTTTGCAGCCTGGTCTATACAGAGTGATATGGACCACCTCTCCCTCACAGCTTGGTCTGTACAGTGTGATATAGACCACCTCCCCTTTGCAGCCTGGTCTAAACAGAGTGATGTAGACCACCTCCCCCTCACAGCCGGGTCTGTACAGAGTAATGTGGATTACCCCTCACAGCATGATCTGTACCGAGTGATGTAAACCAACTCCCCTTCACAGCCTTGTCTGTACAGAGTGATTTAGACCACCTCCCCCTCACAGCCTTGTCTGTACAGAGTGATATAGACCACCTCCCCTTCACAGCCTGGTCTGTACAGAGTGATATAGACCACCTCCCACTCACAGCCTGGACTGAACAGAGAGATATAGACCACCTCCCACTCACAGCCTCATCTGTACAGTGTGATATAGACCACCTACCCCTGCACAGCCTGGTCTGTACAGAGTAATATGGACCACCTCCCCCTCACAGCCTGGTCTGGACAGAGTGATACAGACCACCTCCTCATCACAGCTTGGTCTCTTCAGAGTGAGGTAGACCACCTCCCCTTCACAGCCTGTTCTGTACAGAGTGATGAAGACCACCTCCCCTTCACAGCCTGGTCTGTACAGAGCGATATAGACCACCTCCCCTGCAGAGCCTGGTCTGTACAGAGTGATATAGACCACCTCCACCTCACAGCCTGGTCTGTACAGAGTGATATAGACCACCTCCCCTTTGCAGCCTGGTCAGTACTGTGAGATATAGACCACCTACTCCTCACAGCCTGGTCTGTACAGAGTGATGTAGACCACCTCCTCCTCAAAGCCTGGCCTGTCCTGTGTGATATAGACCACTTCCGCCTCACTGTCTGGTCTGTACAGTGTGATGTAGACCACCTCCCCTTTGCAGCCTGGTCTATACAGAGTGATATAGACCACCTCCCCCTCACAGCCTGGTCTGTACAGAGTGATGTAAACCACCACCCCCTCACATCCTGGTCTGTACTATGTGATATAGACCACCTACCCCTCACAGCTGGGTCTGTACAGAGTGATATAGACCAACTCCCCTTCACAGCCTGGTCAGTACTGTGAGATATAGACCACCTACTCCTCACAGCCTGGTCTGTACAGAGTGATGTAGACCACCTCCTCCTCAAAGCCTGTCCTGTCCTGTGTGATATAGACCACTTCCGCCTCACTGTCTGGTCTGTACAGTGTGATGTAGACCACCTCCCCTTTGCAGCCTGGTCTATACAGAGTGATATAGACCACCTCCCCCTCACAGTCTGGTCTGGACAGAGTGATACGGACCACCTCCCCCTCACAGCCTGGTCTGTACAGAGTGATATAGACCACCTCTCCTTCACAGCCTGTTCTGTACAGAGTGATATAGACCACCTCCCCTCACAGCATCGTCTGTACAGAGGGATGTAGACCACCTTCCCTGTAGAGACTGGTCTGTACAGTGTGATGTAGACCACCTCCCCCTCACAGCTTGGTCTGGACAGAGTGATGCAGACCACCTCCTCCTCACAGCTTGGTCTGGACAGAGTGATGCAGACCACCTCCTCCTCACAGCTTGGTCTCTACAGAGTGATATAGAACACCTCCCCCTCACGGCCTGGTCTGTACAGAGCGATATAGACCACCTTCCCTGAAGAGTCTGGTCTGTACAGTGTGATGTAGGCCACATTCCCCTCACAGCTTGGTCTGTACAGAGTGATATAGACCACCTCCTCATCACAGCTTGGGCTCTACTGGGTGATATAGACCACCTCCCCCTCACAGCCTGGTCTGTACAGAGCGATATAGACCACCTCCCCTGTAGAGCCTGGTCTGTATAGAGTGATGTGAACCAACTCCCCCTCACAGCCTGGTCTGTACAGAGTAATGTTGACCACCCGTCACAGCCCGGTCTGTACAGAGTGATACAGACCACCTCCCCTTCACAGCTTGGTCTGTACAGAGTGATATAGACCACCTCCCCTTCACACCCTGGTCTGTACAGAGTGATATAGACCACCTCCCCTTCACAGCCTGGTTTGTACAGAGTGATATAGACCACCTCCCCTTCACACCCTGGTCTGTACAGAGTGATGTAGACCACCTCCCCTTCACAGCCTGGTCTGTACAGAGTGATATAGACCACCTCCCCTCACAGCCTCGTCTGTACAGAATGATATAGAACACCTCCCCCTCACAGCCTAGTCTGTCCAGAGGGATGTAGACAACCTCTCCCTCATAGCCTGATCTGTACAGAGAGATGTTGACCACTCCTCACGGCCTGGTCTGTACAGAGTGATGTACACCACATCCCCCTCACTGCATGGTCTGAACAGACTGATTTTAACCAACTCACCTTCACAGCCGGGTCTGTACAGAGTGATATTGACCACCACTCCTTCACAGCTTGGTCTGTACAGAGTGATGTAGACCATCACCCCCTCACAGCCTGGTCTGTACAGAGTGATGTAGACCATCACCCCCTCACAGCCTGGTCTGTACAATGTGATATAGACCACCTACCCCTCACAGCTGGGTCTGTACAGAGTGATATAGACCACCTCCCCTGTAGAGCCTGGTCTGTACAGTGTGATGTAGACGACCTCCCCCTCACAGCCTGGTCTGTACAATGTGATATAGACCACCTACCCCTCACAGCTGGGTCTGTACAGAGTGATATAGACCAACTCCCCTTCACAGCCTGGTCAGTACTGTGAGATATAGACCACCTACTCCTCACAGCCTGGTCTGGACAGAGGGATGTAGACCACCTCCCCCTCACAGCCTGGTCTGGACAGAGTGATGCAGACCACCTCCTCCTCACAGCTTGGTCTCTACAGAGTGATATAGACCACCTCCCCCTCACGGCCTGGTCTGTACAGAGTGATATAGACCACCTCCCCCTCACAGCCTGGTCTGTACAGAGTGATATAGACCACCACCCCCTCACAGCCTGGTCTGTACAGAGTGATATAGACCACCACCCCCTCACAGCCTGGTCTGTACAGAGCGATGTAGACCACCTCCCTCTCACAGCCTGGACTGTACAGAGCGATGTAGACCACTTCCCCCTTACAGCCTGGTCTGTAGAGAGCAATGTAGACCACCCCTCACAGCCTGGTCTCAATAGAGTGATGTAGACCACCTCCCCCTCACAGCCTGGTCTGTACAGTGTGATATAGACCACCTCCCCTTCACAGCCTGGTCTGTACAGAGCGATATAGACCACCTCCCCTGCAGAGCCTGGTCAGTACAGAGTGATATAGACCACCTCTCCCTCACAGCCTGGTCTATACCGAGTGATATAGACCACCTCCCCCTCACAGCCTGGTCTGTACAGAGTGATATAGACCACCTCCCCCTCACACCCTGGTCTGTACAGAGTGATGTAAACCACCACCCCCTCACAGCCTGGTCTGTACTATGTGATATAGACCACCTCCCCCTCACAGCCTGGTCTGGACAGAGTGATGCAGACCACCTCCTCCTCACAGCTTGGTCTCTACAGAGTGATATAGACCACCTCCCCCTCACAGCCTGGTCTGTACAGAGTGATATAGACCACCACCCCCTCACAGCCTGGTCTGTACAGAGTGATGTAGACCACTCCTCACAGCATGGTCTGTACAGAGTGAAATAGACCACCTGCCATTCACAGCCTGGTCTGTACAGAGCGATATAGACCACCTCCCTCTCACAGCCTGGACTGTACAGAGCGATGTAGACCACTTCCCCCTTACAGCCTGGTCTGTAGAGAGCAATGTAGACCACCCCTCACAGCCTGGTCTCAACAGAGTGATGTAGACCACCTCCCCCTCACAGCCTGGTCTGTAATGTGCGATATAGACCACCTCCCCCTCTCAGCCTGGTCTGTACAGAGTGATGAAGACCACCTCCCCTTCACAGCCTGGTCTGTACAGAGCGATATAGACCACCTCCCCTGCAGAGCCTGGTCTGTACAGAGTGATACAGACCACCTCCCCCTCACAGCCTGGTCTGTACAGAGTGATGTAGACCACCTCCCCCTCACAGCCTGGTCTGTACAGAGTGATGTAGACCACCACCCCCTCACAGCCTGGTCTGGACTATGTGATATGGACCACCTACCCCTCACAGCTGGGTCTGTACAGAGTGATATAGACCAACTCCCCCTCACAGCCTGGTCTGTACAGAGTGATGTAAACCACAACCCCCTCACAGCCTGGTCTGTACTATGTGATATAGACCACCTACCCCTCACAGCTGGGTCTGTACAGAGTGATATAGACCAACTCCCCTTCACGACCTGATCTGTACAGAGTGATGTTGACCACTCCTCACGGCCTGGTCTGTACAGAGTGATGTAGGGCACGTATCCCTCATAGCCTGGTCTGTACAGAGTGATGCAGACCACCTCCCCTTCACAGCCTGGTTTGTACAGAGTGATATAGACCACCTCCCCTTCACTGCCTGGTCTGTACAGAGTGATGTAGACTACCTCCCTCTCACAGCCTGGACTGAACAGAGAGATATAGACCACCTCCCACTCACAGCCTCATCTGTACAGAGTGATATAGACCACCTCCCCCTCACGGCCTGGTCTGTACAGAGCGATATAGACCACCTTCCCTGTAGAGACTGGTCTGTACAATGTGATGGAGGCCACATTCCCCTCACAGCCTGGTCTGTACAGAGTGATATAGACCACCACCCCCTCACAGCCTGGTCTGTACAGAGCGATGTAGACCACTCGTCACAGCATGGTCTGTACAGAGTGAAATAGACCACCTGCCATTCACAGCCTGGTCTGTACAGAGCGATATAGACCACCTCCCTCTCACAGCCTGGACTGTACAGAGCGATGTAGACCACTTCCCCCTTACAGCCTGGTCTGTAGAGAGCAATGTAGACCACCCCTCACAGCCTGGTCTCAATAGAGTGATGTAGACCACCTCCCCCTCACAGCCTGGTCTGTAATGTGTGATATAGACCACCTCCCCGTCTCAGCCTGGTCTGTACAGAGCGATATAGACCACCTCCCCTGCAGAGCCTGGTCAGTACAGAGTGATATAGACCACCTCTCCCTCACAGCCTGGTCTATACCGAGTGATATAGACCACCTCCCCTTTGCAGCCTGCTCTATACAGAGTGATATAGACCACCAACCCCTCACAGCCTGGTCTGTACAGAGTAATGTAAACCACCTCCCCTTCACAGCCTGGTCTCTACTGAGCGATGTAGACCACCTCCCCCTCACAGTCTGGCCTCTACAGAGTGATGTAGACCACCTACCCTGACAGCCTGGTCTGTACAGAGTGATATAGACCACCTCCCCCTCTCAGCCTGGTCTGTACAGAGTGATGAAGACCACCTCCCCTTCACAGCCTGGTCTGTACAGAGCGATATAGACCACCTCCCCTGCAGAGCCTGGTCTGTACAGAGTGATATAGACCAACTCCCCCTCACAGCCTGCTCTATACAGAGTGATATAGACCACCTCCACCTCACAGCCTGGTCTGTACAGAGTGATATAGACCACCTCCCCTTTGCAGCCTGGTCAGTACTGTGAGATATAGACCACCTACTCCTCACAGCCTGGTCTGTACAGAGTGATGTAGACCACCTCCTCCTCAAAGCCTGGCCTGTCCTGTGTGATATAGACCACTTCCGCCTCACTGTCTGGTCTGTACAGTGTGATGTAGACCACCTCCCCTTTGCAGCCTGGTCTATACAGAGTGATATAGACCACCTCCCCCTCACAGCCTGGTCTGTACAGAGTGATGTAAACCACCACCCCCTCACATCCTGGTCTGTACTATGTGATATAGACCACCTACCCCTCACAGCTGGGTCTGTACAGAGTGATATAGACCAACTCCCCTTCACAGCCTGGTCAGTACTGTGAGATATAGACCACCTACTCCTCACAGCCTGGTCTGTACAGAGTGATGTAGACCACCTCCTCCTCAAAGCCTGGCCTGTCCTGTGTGATATAGACCACTTCCGCCTCACTGTCTGGTCTGTACAGTGTGATGTAGACCACCTCCCCTTTGCAGCCTGGTCTATACAGAGTGATATAGACCACCTCCCCCTCACAGTCTGGTCTGGACAGAGTGATACGGACCACCTCCCCCTCACAGCCTGGTCTGTACAGAGTGATGTAGACCACCTCCTCCTCAAAGCCTGGTCTCTACTGTGTGATATAGACCACTTCCTCCTCACTGTCTGGTCTGTACAGTGTGATGTAGACCACCTCCCCTTCACAGCCTGGTCTATACAGAGTGATGTAGACCATCTCCCCCTCACAGCCTGGTCTGTACAGAGTGATATAGACCACCTTCCACTCTCAGCCTGGTCTGTACAGAGTGATGTAGACCACCTCTCCTTCACAGCCTGTTCTGTACAGAGTGATATAGACCACCTCCCCTCACAGCATCGTCTGTACAGAGGGATGTAGACCACCTTCCCTGTAGAGACTGGTCTGTACAGTGTGATGTAGACCACCTCCCCCTCACAGCTTGGTCTGGACAGAGTGATGCAGACCACCTCCTCCTCACAGCTTGGTCTCTACAGAGTGATATAGAACACCTCCCCCTCACGGCCTGGTCTGTACAGAGCGATATAGACCACCTTCCCTGAAGAGTCTGGTCTGTACAGTGTGATGTAGGCCACATTCCCCTCACAGCTTGGTCTGTACAGAGTGATATAGACCACCTCCTCATCACAGCTTGGGCTCTACTGGGTGATATAGACCACCTCCCCCTCACAGCCTGGTCTGTACACAGCGATATAGACCACCTCCCCTGTAGAGCCTGGTCTGTATAGTGTGATGTGAACCAACTCCCCCTCACAGCCTGGTCTGTACAGAGTAATGTTGACCACCCGTCACAGCCCGGTCTGTACAGAGTGATATAGACCACCTCCCCTTCACAGCTTGGTCTGTACAGAGTGATATAGACCACCTCCCCTTCACACCCTGGTCTGTACAGAGTGATGTAGACCACCTCCCCTTCACAGCCTGGTCTGTACAGAGTGATATAGACCACCTCCCCTCACAGCCTCGTCTGTACAGAATGATATAGACCACCTCCCCTCGCAGCCTAGTCTGTCCAGAGGGATGTAGACAACCTCTCCCTCATAGCCTGATCTGTACAGAGAGATGTTGACCACTCCTCACGGCCTGGTCTGTACAGAGTGATGTACACCACATCCCCCTCACTGCATGGTCTGAACAGACTGATTTTAACCAACTCACCTTCACAGCCGGGTCTGTACAGAGTGATATGGACCACCACTCCTTCACAGCTTGGTCTGTACAGAGTGATGTAGACCATCACCCCCTCACAGCCTGGTCTGTACAGAGTGATGTAGACCATCACCCCCTCACAGCCTGGTCTGTACAATGTGATATAGACCACCTACCCCTCACAGCTGGGTCTGTACAGAGTGATATAGACCACCTCCCCTGTAGAGCCTGGTCTGTACAGTGTGATGTAGACGACCTCCCCCTCACAGCCTGGTCTGTACAATGTGATATAGACCACCTACCCCTCACAGCTGGGTCTGTACAGAGTGATATAGACCAACTCCCCTTCACAGCCTGGTCAGTACTGTGAGATATAGACCACCTACTATTCACAGCCTGGTCTGGACAGAGGGATGTAGACCACCTCCCCCTCACAGCCTGGTCTGGACAGAGTGATGCAGACCACCTCCTCCTCACAGCTTGGTCTCTACAGAGTGATATAGACCACCTCCCCCTCACGGCCTGGTCTGTACAGAGTGATATAGACCACCTCCCCCTCACAGCCTGGTCTGTACAGAGTGATATAGACCACCACCCCCTCACAGCCTGGTCTGTACAGAGTGATATAGACCACCACCCCCTCACAGCCTGGTCTGTACAGAGCGATGTAGACCACCTCCCTCTCACAGCCTGGACTGTACAGAGCGATGTAGACCACTTCCCCCTTACAGCCTGGTCTGTAGAGAGCAATGTAGACCACCCCTCACAGCCTGGTCTCAATAGAGTGATGTAGACCACCTCCCCCTCACAGCCTGGTCTGTAATGTGTGATATAGACCACCTCCCCGTCTCAGCCTGGTCTGTACAGAG
The DNA here is from genome assembly GCF_047496795.1 of Chiloscyllium punctatum. Lineage (NCBI taxonomy): Eukaryota > Metazoa > Chordata > Chondrichthyes > Orectolobiformes > Hemiscylliidae > Chiloscyllium > Chiloscyllium punctatum. The sequence continues at coordinate 16,186,009 of NC_092782.1, forward strand.
TGATGAAGACCACCTCCCCTTCACAGCCTGGTCTGTACAGAGCGATATAGACCACCTCCCCTGCAGAGCCTGGTCAGTACAGAGTGATATAGACCACCTCTCCCTCACAGCCTGGTCTATACCGAGTGATATAGACCACCTCCCCTTTGCAGCCTGCTCTATACAGAGTGATATAGACCACCTCCCCCTCACAGCCTGGTCTGTACAGAGTGATATAGACCACCTCCCCCTCACACCCTGGTCTGTACAGAGTGATGTAAACCACCACCCCCTCACAGCCTGGTCTGTACTATGTGATATAGACCACCTCCCCCTCACAGCCTGGTCTGGACAGAGTGATGCAGACCACCTCCTCCTCACAGCTTGGTCTCTACAGAGTGATATAGACCACCTCCCCCTCACGGACTGGTCTGTACAGAGCGATATAGACCACCTTCCCTGTAGAGACTGGTCTGTACAGTGTGATGTAGACCACCTCCCCTTCACAGCCTGGTCTGTACAGAGTGATGTAGACCACTTCCCCCTCACAGCCTGGTCTGTACAGAGTGATATAGACCACCACCCCCTCACAGCCTGGTCTGTACAGAGTGATGTAGACCACTCCTCACAGCATGGTCTGTACAGAGTGAAATAGACCACCTGCCATTCACAGCCTGGTCTGTACAGAGCGATATAGACCACCTCCCTCTCACAGCCTGGACTGTACAGAGCGATGTAGACCACTTCCCCCTTACAGCCTGGTCTGTAGAGAGCAATGTAGACCACCCCTCACAGCCTGGTCTCAACAGAGTGATGTAGACCACCTCCCCCTCACAGCCTGGTCTGTAATGTGCGATATAGACCACCTCCCCCTCTCAGCCTGGTCTGTACAGAGTGATGAAGACCACCTCCCCTTCACAGCCTGGTCTGTACAGAGCGATATAGACCACCTCCCCTGCAGAGCCTGGTCTGTACAGAGTGATATAGACCACCTCCCCCTCACAGCCTGGTCTGTACAGAGTGATGTAGACCACCTCCCCCTCACAGCCTGGTCTGTACAGAGTGATGTAGACCACCACCCCCTCACAGCCTGGTCTGGACTATGTGATATGGACCACCTACCCCTCACAGCTGGGTCTGTACAGAGTGATATAGACCAACTCCCCCTCACAGCCTGGTCTGTACAGAGTGATGTAAACCACAACCCCCTCACAGCCTGGTCTGTACTATGTGATATAGACCACCTACCCCTCACAGCTGGGTCTGTACAGAGTGATATAGACCAACTCCCCTTCACGACCTGATCTGTACAGAGTGATGTTGACCACTCCTCACGGCCTGGTCTGTACAGAGTGATGCAGACCACCTCCCCTTCACAGCCTGGTTTGTACAGAGTGATATAGACCACCTCCCCTTCACTGCCTGGTCTGTACAGAGTGATGTAGACTACCTCCCTCTCACAGCCTGGACTGAACAGAGAGATATAGACCACCTCCCACTCACAGCCTCATCTGTACAGAGTGATATAGACCACCTCCCCCTCACGGCCTGGTCTGTACAGAGCGATATAGACCACCTTCCCTGTAGAGACTGGTCTGTACAATGTGATGTAGGCCACATTCCCCTCACAGCCTGGTCTGTACAGAGTGATATAGACCACCACCCCCTCACAGCCTGGTCTGTACAGAGCGATGTAGACCACGCCTCACAGCATGGTCTGTACAGAGTGAAATAGACCACCTGCCATTCACAGCCTGGTCTGTACAGAGCGATATAGACCACCTCCCTCTCACAGCCTGGTCTGTACAGAGTGATGAAGACCACCTCCCCTTTACAGCCTGGTCTGTAGAGAGCAATGTAGACCACCCCTCACAGCCTGGTCTCAACAGAGTGATGTAGACCACCTCCCCCTCACAGCCTGGTCTGTAATGTGCGATATAGACCACCTCCCCCTCTCAGCCTGGTCTGGACTATGTGATATGGACCACCTACCCCTCACAGCCTGGTCTGTACAGAGTGATGTAGACCACCTCCCCCTCACAGCCTGGTCTGTACAGAGTGATGTAGACCACCACCCCCTCACAGCCTGGTCTGGACTATGTGATATGGACCACCTACCCCTCACAGCTGGGTCTGTACAGAGTGATATAGACCAACTCCCCCTCACAGCCTGGTCTGTACAGAGTGATGTAAACCACAACCCCCTCACAGCCTGGTCTGTACTATGTGATATAGACCACCTACCCCTCACAGCTGGGTCTGTACAGAGTGATATAGACCAACTCCCCTTCACGACCTGATCTGTACAGAGTGATGTTGACCACTCCTCACGGCCTGGTCTGTACAGAGTGATGTAGGCCACATCCCCCTCACAGCCTGGTCTGTACAGAGTGATATAGACCACCACCCCTCACAGCCTGGTCTGTACAGAGCGATGTAGACCACTCGTCACAGCATGGTCTGTACAGAGTGAAATAGACCACCTGCCATTCACAGCCTGGTCTGTACAGAGCGATATAGACCACCTCCCTCTCACAGCCTGGTCTGTACAGAGCGATATAGACCACCTCCCTCTCACAGCCTGGACTGTACAGAGCGATGTAGACCGCTTCCCACTTACAGCCTGGTCTGTAGAGAGCAATGTAGACCACCCCTCACAGCCTGGTCTCAATAGAGTGATGTAGACCACCTCCCCCTCACAGCCTGGTCTGTAATGTGTGATATAGACCACCTCCCCGTCTCAGCCTGGTCTGTACAGAGTGATGAAGACCACCTCCCCTTCACAGCCTGGTCTGTACAGAGCGATATAGACCACCTCCCCTGCAGAGCCTGGTCAGTACAGAGTGATATAGACCACCTCTCCCTCACAGCCTGGTCTATACCGAGTGATATAGACCACCTCCCCTTTGCAGCCTGGTCAATACAGAGTGATGCAGACCACCTCCTCCTCACAGCTTGGTCTCTACAGAGTGATATAGACCACCTCCCCCTCACGGACTGGTCTGTACAGAGCGATATAGACCACCTTCCCTGTCGAGACTGGTCTGTACAGTGAGATGTAGACCACCTCCCCCTCACAGTTTGGTCTGTACAGAGTGATATAGACCACCACCCCCTCACAGCCTGGTCTGTACAGAGTGATGTAGACCACTCCTCACAGCATGGTCTGTACAGAGTGAAATAGACCACCTGCCATTCACAGCCTGGTCTGTACAGAGCGATGTAGACCACTTCCCCCTTACAGCCTGGTCTGTAGAGAGCAATGTAGACCACCCCTCACAGCCTGGTCTCAACAGAGTGATGTAGACCACCTCCCCCTCACAGCCTGGTCTGTAAAGAGTGATGTACACCACATCCCCCTCACTGCATGGTCTGAACAGAGAGATATAGACCACCTCCCACTCCCAGCCTCATCTGTACAGAGTGATATAGACCACCTCCCCCTCACAGCCTGGTCTGTACAGTGTGATATAGACCACCTCCCCTTCACAGCTTGGTCTCTTCAGAGTGATGTAGACCACCTCCCCTTCACAGCCTGTTCTGTACAGAGTGATATAGACCACCTCCCCTCACAGCCTCGTCTGTACAGAGTGATACAGACCACCTCCCCCTCACAGCCTAGTCTGTACAGAGGGATGTAGACCACCTCCCCCTCACAGCCTGGTCTGTACAGAGTGATATAGACCACCTCCCCTCACAGCCTGGTCTGGACAGAGGGATGGAGACCACCTTCCCTGTAGAGACTGGTCTGTACAGTGTGATGTAGGCCACATCCCCCTCACAGCCTGGTCTGTACAGAGTGATATAGACCACCACCCCCTCACAGCCTGGTCTGTACAGAGCGATGTAGACCACCTCCCTCTCACAGCCTGGACTGTACAGAGCGATGTAGACCACTTCCCCCTTACAGCCCGGTCTGTAGAGAGCAATGTAGACCACCCCTCACAGCCTGGTCTGAACAGAGTGATGTAGACCACCTCCCCGTCTCAGCCTGGTCTGTACAGAGCGATATAGACCACCTCCCCTTTGCAGCCTGCTCTATACAGAGTGATATAGACCACCTCCCCCTCACAGCCTGGTCTGTACAGAGTGATGTAAACCACCTCCCCCTCACAGCCTGGTCTGTACTATGTGATATAGACCACCTCTCCCTCACAGCCTGGTCTATACCGAGTGATATAGACCACCTCCCCTTTGCAGCCTGCTCTATACAGAGTGATATAGACCACCTCCCCCTCACAGCCTGGTCTGTACAGAGTGATGTAAACCACCTCCCCCTCACAGCCTGGTCTGTACAGAGCGATATAGACCACCTTCCCTGTAGAGACTGGTGATATGTGTGATATAGACCACCTCCCCGTCTCAGCCTGGTCTGTACAGAGTGATGAAGACCACCTCCCCTTCACAGCCAGGTCTGTACAGAGTGATATAGACCACCTACCCCTCACAGCCTGGTCTGCACAGAGTGATATAGACCACCTCCCACTCACAGCCTCATCTGTACAGAGTGATATAGACCACCTCCCCCTCACAGCCTGGTCTGAACAGACTGATTTATACCAACTCTCCTTCACAGCCTGGTCTGTAGAGAGTGATATGGACCACCACTCCTTCACAGCTTGGTCTGTACAGAGTGATGTAGACCATCACCCCCTCACAGCCTGGTCTGGACAGAGTGATACAGAACACCTCCTCCTCACAGCTTGGTCTCCACAGAGTGATATAGACTACCTCCCCCTCAAAGCCTGGTCTATACAGCGCGATATAGACCACCTCCCCTGTAGAGCCTGGTCTGTACAGTGTGATGTAGACCACCTCCCCTTCACAGTCAGGCCTCTACAGAGTGATGTAGACCACCTACCCTCACAGCTGGGTCTGTACAGAGTGATATAGACCAACTCCTCTTCACAGCCTGCTCAGTACTGTGAGATATAGACCACCTACTCCTCACAGCCTGGTCTGTACAGAGTGATATAGACCACCTCCCCCTCTCAGCCTGGTCTGTACAGAGTGATGAAGACCACCTCCCCTTTACAGCCTGGTCTGTACAGTGTGATATAGACCACCTCCCCTTCACAGCTTGGTCTCAACAGAGTGATGTAGACCACCTCCCCCTCACAGCCTGGTCTGTAATGTGCGATATAGACCACCTCCCCCTCTCAGCCTGGTCTGGACTATGTGATATGGACCACCTACCCCTCACAGCCTGGTCTGTACAGAGTGATACAGACCACCTTCCCCTCACAGCCTGGTCTGGACAGAGGGATGGAGACCACCTCCCCCTCACAGCCTGGTCTGGACAGAGGGATGGAGACCACCTTCCCTGTAGAGACTGGTCTGTACAGTGTGATGTACGCCACATCCCCCTCACAGCCTGGTCTGTACAGAGTGATATAGACCACCACCCCTCACAGCCTGGTCTGTACAGAGCGATGTAGACCACTCGTCACAGCATGGTCTGTACAGAGTGAAATAGACCACCTGCCATTCACAGCCTGGTCTGTACAGAGCGATATAGACCACCTCCCTCTCACAGCCTGGTCTGTACAGAGCGATATAGACCACCTCCCTCTCACAGCCTGGACTGTACAGAGCGATGTAGACCACTTCCCCCTTACAGCCTGGTCTGTAGAGAGCAATGTAGACCACCCCTCACAGCCTGGTCTCAACAGAGTGATGTACACCACCTCCCCCTCACAGCCTGGTCTGTAATGTGCGATATAGACCACCTCCCCGTCTCAGCCTGGTCTGTACAGAGTGATGAAGACCACCTCCCCTTCACAGCCTGGTCTGTACACAGCGATATAGACCACCTCCCCTGCAGAGCCTGGTCAGTACAGAGTGATATAGACCACCTCTCCCTCACAGCCTGGTCTATACCGAGTGATATAGACCACCTCCCCTTTGCAGCCTGGTCAATACAGAGTGATGCAGACCACCTCCTCCTCACAGCTTGGTCTCTACAGAGTGATATAGACCACCTCCCCCTCACGGACTGGTCTGTACAGAGCGATATAGACCACCTTCCCTGTAGAGACTGGTCTGTACAGTGAGATGTAGACCACCTCCCCCTCACAGTTTGGTCTGTACAGAGTGATATAGACCACCACCCCCTCACAGCCTGGTCTGTACAGAGTGATGTAGACCACTCCTCACAGCATGGTCTGTACAGAGTGAAATAGACCACCTGCCATTCACAGCCTGGTCTGTACAGAGCGATGTAGACCACTTCCCCCTTACAGCCTGGTCTGTAGAGAGCAATGTAGACCACCCCTCACAGCCTGGTCTCAACAGAGTGATGTAGACCACCTCCCCCTCACAGCCTGGTCTGTAATGTGCGATATAGACCACCTCCCCGTCTCAGCCTGGTCTGCACAGAGCGATATAGACCACCTCCCCCTCACAGCCTGGTCTGTAAAGAGTGATGTACACCACATCCCCCTCACTGCATGGTCTGAACAGAGAGATATAGACCACCTCCCACTCACAGCCTCATCTGTACAGAGTGATATAGACCACCTCCCCCTAACAGCCTGGTCTGTACAGTGTGATATAGACCACCTCCCCTTCACAGCTTGGTCTCTTCAGAGTGATGTAGACCACCTCCCCTTCACAGCCTGTTCTGTACAGAGTGATAAAGACCACCTCCCCTCACAGCCTCGTCTGTACAGAGTGATACAGACCACCTCCCCCTCACAGCCTAGTCTGTACAGAGGGATGTAGACCACCTCCCCCTCACAGCCTGGTCTGTACAGAGTGATATAGACCACCTCCCCTCACAGCCTCGTCTGTACAGAGTGATATAGAACACCTCCCCCTCACAGCCTGGTCTGGACAGAGGGATGGAGACCACCTTCCTTGTAGAGACTGGTCTGTACAGTGTGATGTAGGCCACATCCCCCTCACAGCCTGGTCTGTACAGAGTGATATAGACCACCTCCCTCTCACAGCCTGGTCTGTACAGAGTGATACAGACCACCTCCCCCTCACAGCCTGGTCTGGACAGAGGGATGGAGACCACCTTCCTTGTAGAGACTGGTCTGTACAGTGTGATGTAGGCCACATCCCCCTCACAGCCTGGTCTGTACAGAGTGATATAGACCACCTCCCTCTCACAGCCTGGTCTGTACAGAGCGATATAGACCACCTCCCTCTCACAGCCTGGACTGTACAGAGCGATGTAGACCACTTCCCCCTTACAGCCTGGTCTGTAGAGAGCAATGTAGACCACCCCTCACAGCCTGGTCTCAACAGAGTGATGTACACCACCTCCCCCTCACAGCCTGGTCTGTAATGTGCGATATAGACCACCTCCCCGTCTCAGCCTGGTCTGTACAGAGTGATGAAGACCACCTCCCCTTCACAGCCTGGTCTGTACAGAGCGATATAGACCACCTCCCCTGCAGAGCCTGGTCTGTACAGAGTGATATAGACCACCTCTCCCTCACAGCCTGGTCTATACCGAGTGATATCGACCACCTCCCCTTTGCAGCATGCTCTATACAGAGTGATATAGACCACCTCCCCCTCACAGCCTGGTCTGTACAGAGTGATGTAGACCACCTCCCCCTCACAGCCTGGTCTGTACAGAGTGATGTAAACCACCACCCCCTCACAGCCTGGTCTGTACAGAGTGATGCAGACCACCTCCTCCTCACAGCTTGGTCTCTACAGAGTGATATAGACCACCTCCCCCTCACGGCCTGGTCTGTACCGAGTGATATCGACCACCTCCCCTTTGCAGCCTGCTCTATACAGAGTGATATAGACCACCTCCCCCTCACAGCCTGGTCTGTACAGAGTGATGTAGACCACCTCCCCCTCACAGCCTGGTCTGTACAGAGTGATATTGACCACCTCCCCCTCACAGCCTGGTCTGTACAGAGTGATGTAAACCACCACCCCCTCACAGCCTGGTCTGTACTATGTGATATAGACCACTTACCCCTCACAGCTGTGTCTGGACAGAGTGATATAGACCAACTCCCCTTCACAGCCTGGTCTGTACAGAGTGGTATAGACCACCTCCCCCTCACAGCCTGGTCTGTACAGAGTGATATAGACCAACTCCCCTTCACGGATTGGTCTGTACAGAGTGATATAGACCACCTCCCCTTCACAGCCTGGTCTGTACAGAGAGATATAGACCACCTCCCCCTCACAGGCTGCTCTGTACAAAGTGATGTACACCACATCCCCCTCACTGCATGGTCTGAACAGACTGATTTTTACCAACTCTCCTTCACAGCCGGGTCTGTAGAGAGTGATATGGACCACCACTCCTTCACAGCCTGGTCCATACAGAGTGATATAGACCACCTCCCCTTCACAGCCTGGTCTCTACTGAGCGATGTAGACCACCTCCCCCTCACAGCTTGGTCTGTACAGAGTGATATAGACCACCTCCCCCTCTCAGCCAGGTCTGTACAGAGTGATGTAGACCACCTCCCCTTCACAGCCTGGTCCATACAGAGTGATGTAGACCACCTCCCCCTCACAGTCTGGCCTCTACAGAGTGTTGCAGACTACCTCCCCCCTCACAGCCTGGACTGAACAGAGATATAGACCACCTTCCCCTCACAGCCTCGTCTGTACTGTGTGATATAGACTACCTCCCCCTCACAGGCTGGTCTGTACAGAGTGATGTAGACCACATCCCCCTCACAGCGTGGTCTGTACTATGTGATATAGACCACCTACCCCTCACAGCTGGGTCTGTACAGAGTGATATAGACCAACTCCCCTTCACAGCCTGGTCAGTACTGTGAGATATAGACCACCTACTCCTCACAGCCTGGTCTGTACAGAGTGATGTAGACCACCTCCCCCTCAAAGCCTGGTCTGTACTGTGTGATATAGACCACTTCCGCCTCACTGTCTGGTCTGGACAGAGTGATATGGACCACCTCCCCCTCACAGCCTGGTCTGTACAGAGTGATGTAGACCACCTCCCCTTCACAGCCTGGTCAGTACTGTGAGATATAGACCACCTCCCCCTCACAGCCTGGTCTGTACAGAGTGATATAGACCAACTCCCCTTCACAGTCTGGTCAGTACTGTGAGATATAGACCACCTCCCCCTCACAGTCTGGTCTCTACAGAGTGATAGAGACCACCTCCCCTTCACAGCCTGGTCTATACAGAGTGATGTAGACCACCTCCCCCTCACAGCCTGGTCTCTACTGAGCGATGTAGACCACCTCCCCCTCAAAGCCTCTTCTGTACTGTGTGATATAGACCACTTCCTCCTCACTGTCTGGTCTGTACAGTGTGATGTAGACCACCTCCCCTTCACAGCTTGGTCTGTACAGAGTGATATAGACCACCTCCCTCTCACAGCTTGGTCTCTACAGAGTGATGTAGACCACATCCCCCTCACAGCTTGGTCTGTACAGAGTGATGTAGACCACCTTCCCTGTAGTGACTGGTCTGTACAGTGTGATGTAGACCACCTCCCCTTCACAGCTTGGTCTGTACAGAGTGATATAGACCACCACCCCTCACAGCCTGGTCTGTACAGAGTGATGTAGACCATCACCCCCTCACAGCCTGGTCTGGACAGAGTGATACAGACCACCTCCTCATCACAGCTTGGGCTCTACAGAGTGATATAGACCACTTCCCCCTCACAGCCTGGTCTGTACAGAGCGATATAGACCACCTCCCCTTCACAGCTTGGTCTGTACAGAGTGATATAGACCACCTCCCCTTCACAGCCTGGTCTGTACAGAGTGATATAGACCACCTCCCCTTCACAGCTTGGTCTCTACAGAGTGATGTAGACCACCTCCCCTTCACAGCTTGGTCTCTACAGAGTGATGTAGACCACCTCCCTCTCACAGCCTGGTCTGTACAGAATGATGTAAACCACCTCCCCCTCACAGCTTGGTCTGTACAGAGTAATGTAGACGACCTCCGCTTCACAGCCTGGTCTGTACAGTGTGATATAGACCACCTGCCCCTGCAAAGCCTGGTCTGTACAGAGTGATGTAGACCACCTCCCCCTCACAGCCTGGTCTATACAGAGTGATGTAGACCACCTCCCTCTCACAGCCTGGTCTGTACAGAATGATGTAAACCACCTACCCCTCACAGCTGGGTCTGTACAGAGTGATATAGACCAACTCCCCTTCACAGCCTGGCCTTTACAAAGTGATATAGACCACCTCCCCCTCACAGCCTGGTCTGTAATGTGTGATATAGACGACCTCCCCCTCACAGTTTGGTCTGTACAGAGTGATATAGACCACCTCCCCCTCACAGCCTGGTCTGTACAGAGTGATAAAGACCACCTACCCCTCACAGCCTGGTCTGTACAGAGTGAAATAGACCACCTCCCCCTCACAGTTTGGTTTTGACAGAGTGATGTAGACCACCTCTCCCTCACAGCCTGGACTGAACAGTGTGATATAGACCACCTCTCCCTCACAGCCTGGTCTGTACTGTGTGATATAGACCACCTACCCCTGCACAGCCTGGTCTGTAGAGAGTGATGTAGACCACCTCCCCTTCACAGCTTGGTCTCTTCAGAGTGAGGTAGACCACCTCCCCTTCACAGCCTGTTCTGTACAGAGTGATACAGACCACCTCCCTCTCACAGTTTGGTCTTGACAGAGTGATATAGACCACCTCCCCTTTACAGCCTGCTCTGTACAGAGTGATATAGACCACCTCCCCTTTACAGCCTGCTCTGTACAGAGTGATATAGACCAACTCCCCCTCACAGCCTGGTTTGTACAGAGAATGTAGACCACTCGTCACAGCCTGGTCTGTATAGAGATAAAGACCACCTCCCCTTCACAGCCTGGTCTGTAAAGTGTGATATAGACCACCTACCCCTGCACAGCCTGGTATGTAGAGAGTGATGTAGACCACATCCCCTCACTGCCTGGTCTGTACAGAGCGATGTAGACCACCTCTCCCTCACAGCCTGGTCTCTACTGAGTGATGTAGACCACCTCCCCCTCACAGTCTGGCCTCTACAGAGTGATGCAGACTACCTCCCCCCTCACAGCCTGGACTGAACAGAGATATAGACCACCTTCCCCTCACAGCCTCGTCTGTACTGTGTGATATAGACCACCTGCCCCTCACAGCCTGGTCTGTACAGAGTGATGTAGACCACATCCCCCTCACAGCCTGGTCTGTACAGAGAATGTAGACCACTCGTCACAGCCTGGTCTGTATAGAGAGATATAGACCACCTCCCCTTCACAGCCTGGTCTGTAAAGTGTGATATAGACCACCTACCCCTGCACAGCCTGGTCTGTAGAGAGTGATGTAGACCACCTCCCCTCACTGCCTGGTCTGTACAGAGCGATGTAGACCAACTCTCCCTCACAGCCTGGTCTCTACTGAGTGATGTAGACCACCTCCCCCCTCACAGCCTGGACTGAACAGAGATATAGACCACCTTCCCCTCACAGTCTGGTCTCAACAGAGTGATACAGACCACCTCCCTCTCACAGTTTGGTCTTGACAGAGTGATATAGACCACCTCCCCTTTACAGCCTGCTCTGTACAGAGTGATATAGACCAACTCCCCTCACAGCCTGGTTTGTACAGAGAATGTAGACCACTCGTCACAGCCTGGTCTGTATAGAGATAAAGACCACCTCCCCTTCACAGCCTGGTCTGTAAAGTGTGATATAGACCACCTACCCCTGCACAGCCTGGTATGTAGAGAGTGATGTAGACCACATCCCCTCACTGCCTGGTCTGTACAGAGCGATGTAGACCACCTCTCCCTCACAGCCTGGTCTCTACTGAGTGATGTAGACCACCTCCCCCTCACAGTCTGGCCTCTACAGAGTGTTGCAGACTACCTCCCCCCTCACAGCCTGGACTGAACAGAGATATAGACCACCTTCCCCTCACAGCCTCGTCTGTACTGTGTGATATAGACCACCTCCCCCTCACAGGCTGGTCTGTACAGAGTGATGTAGACCACATCCCCCTCACAGACTGGTCTGTACTATGTGATATAGACCACCTACCCCTCACAGCTGGGTCTGTACAGAGTGATATAGACCAACTCCCCTTCACAGCCTGGTCAGTACTGTGAGATATAGACCACCTACTCCTCACAGCCTGGTCTGTACAGAGTGATGTAGACCACCTCCCCCTCAAAGCCTGGTCTGTACTGTGTGATATAGACCACTTCCGCCTCACTGTCTGGTCTGGACAGAGTGATATGGACCACCTCCCCCTCACAGCCTGGTCTGTACAGAGTGATGTAGACCACCTCCCCTTCACAGCCTGGTCAGTACTGTGAGATATAGACCACCTCCCCCTCACAGCCTGGTCTGTACAGAGTGATATAGACCAACTCCCCTTCACAGTCTGGTCAGTACTGTGAGATATAGACCACCTCCCCCTCACAGTCTGGTCTCTACAGAGTGATGTAGACCACCTCTCCTTCACAGCCTGGTCTATACAGAGTGATAGAGACCACCTCCCCTTCACAGCCTGGTCTATACAGAGTGATGTAGACCACCTCCCCCTCACAGCCTGGTCTCTACTGAGCGATGTAGACCACCTCCCCCTCAAAGCCTGGTCTGTACAGTGTGATATAGACCACTTCCTCCTCACTGTCTGGTCTGTACACTGTGATGTAGACCACCTCCCCTTCACAGCTTGGTCTGTACAGAGTGATATAGACCACCTCCCTCTCACAGCTTGGTCTCTACAGAGTGATGTAGACCACCTCCCCTTCACAGCCTGGTCTATACAGAGTGATATAGACCACCTCCCTCTCACAGCTTGGTCTGTACAGAGTGATGTAGACCACATCCCCCTCACAGCCTGGTCTGTACAGAGTGATATAGACCAGCTCCCCCTCACAGCTTGGTCTGTACAGAGTGATGTAGACCATCACCCCCTCACAGCCTGGTCTGGACAGAGTGATACAGACCACCTCCTCATCACAGCTTGGGCTCTACAGAGTGATATAGACCACCTCCCCTTCACAGCTTGGTCTCTACAGAGTGATGTAGACCACCTCTCCTTCACAGCCTGGTCTATACAGAGTGATGTAGACCACCTCCCCCTCACAGCCTGGTCTGGACAGAGGGATGTAGACCACCTCCCCCTCACAGCCTGGTCTGTACAGAGGGATGTAGACCACCTCCCCCTCACAGCCTGGTCTGTACAGAATGATGTAAACCACCTCCCCCTCACAGCTTGGTCTGTACAGAGTAATGTAGACGACCTCCGCTTCACAGCCTGGTCTGTACAGTGTGATATAGACCACCTCCCCCTCACAGCCTGGTCTGTACAGAGTGATGTAGACCACCTCCCCTTCACAGCTTGGTCTCTACACAGTGATGTAGACCACCTCCCCATCAAAGCCTGGTCTGTACAGAGTGATATAGACCACCTCCCCTTCACAGCCTGGTCTGTACAGTGTGATATAGACCACCGACCCCTGCAGGGCCTGGTCTGTACAGAGTGATGTAGACCACCTCCCCCTCACAGCCTGGTCTGTAATGTGTGATATAGACCACGTCCCCCTCTCAGCCTGGTCTGTACAGAGTGATGAAGACCACCTCCCCTTCACAGCCTGGTCTGTACAGAGTGATATAGACCACCTCTCCCTCACAGCCTGGTCTATACAGAGTGATATAGACCACCTCCCCCTCACAGCCTGGTCCGTACAGAGTGATGTAGACCACCTCCCCCTCACAGCCTGGTCTGTACAGAGTGATGTAAACCACCACCCCCTCACAGCCTGGTCTGTACTATGTGATATAGACCACCTACCCCTCACAGCTGGGTCTGTACAGAGTGATATAGACCAACTCCCCTTCACAGCCTGGCCTCTACAAAGTGATATAGACCACCTCCCCCTCACAGCCTGGTCTGTAATGTGTGATATAGACGACCTCCCCCTCACAGTTTGGTCTGTCCAGAGTGATATAGACCACCTCCCCCTCACAGCCTGGTCTGTACAGAGTGATAAAGACCACCTACCCCTCACAGCCTGGTCTGTACAGAGTGAAATAGACCACCTCCCCCTCAGAGCCTGGACTGAACAGTGTGATATAGACCACCTCTCCCTCACAGCCTGGTCTGTACTGTGTGATATAGACCACCTACCCCTGCACAGCCTGGTCTGTAGAGAGTGATGTAGACCACCTCCCCTTCACAGCTTGGTCTCTTCAGAGTGATGTAGACCACCTCCCCTTCACAGCTTGGTCTCTTCAGAGTGAGGTAGACCACCTCCCCTTCACAGCCTGTTCTGTACAGAGTGATATAGACCACCTCCCCCTCACAGTCTGGTCTCAACAGAGTGATACAGACCACCTCCCTCTCACAGTTTGGTCTTGACAGAGTGATATAGACCACCTCCCCTTTACAGCCTGCTCTGTACAGAGTGATATAGACCACCTCCCCTTTACAGCCTGCTCTGTACAGAGTGATATAGACCAACTCCCCCTCACAGCCTGGTTTGTACAGAGAATGTAGACCACTCGTCACAGCCTGGTCTGTATAGAGATAAAGACCACCTCCCCTTCACAGCCTGGTCTGTAAAGTGTGATATAGACCACCTACCCCTGCACAGCCTGGTATGTAGAGAGTGATGTAGACCACATCCCCTCACTGCCTGGTCTGTACAGAGCGATGTAGACCACCTCTCCCTCACAGCCTGGTCTCTACTGAGTGATGTAGACCACCTCCCCCTCACAGTCTGGCCTCTACAGAGTGATGCAGACTACCTCCCCCCTCACAGCCTGGACTGAACAGAGATATAGACCACCTTCCCCTCACAGCCTCGTCTGTACTGTGTGATATAGACCACCTGCCCCTCACAGCCTGGTCTGTACAGAGTGATGTAGACCACATCCCCCTCACAGCGTGGTCTGAACAGACTGATTTATACCAACTCAGCTTCACAGCCTGGTCTGTAGAGAGTGATATGGACCACCACTCCTTCACAGCTTGGTCTGTACAGAGGGATGTAGACCATCACCCCCTCACAGCTTGGTCTGTACAGAGGGATGTAGACCACCTCCCCCTCACAGCCAGGTCCGTACAGAGTGCAGTAGAACACCACCCCCTCACCGCCTGGTCTGTACTGTGTGATATAGACCACCTACCCCTCACAGCCTGTTCGGTTAAGAGTGACATAGACCACCTCCGACTCATAGCCTGGTCTGTACAGAGTGATGTGGACCACCAGCCCTTCACAACCTGGTCTGTACAGAGTGATATTGACCACCTCCACTTATAGCCTGGTTTGTACAGAGTGATATGGACCACCTCTCCCTCACAGTCTGGTCTGTACAGAGTGACATCGACCACCTCTCACTCACAGCCTGGTCTGTACGGAGAGATATGGACCATCTCCCCTGCAGAGCCTGGTCTGTACTGTGTGATATAGACCACCTACCCCTCACAGCCTGGTCTGTACAGAGTGATATAGACCACCTCCCCCTCACAGCCTGGTCTGTTCAGAGTGAAGTAGACCACCTCCCCCTCACAGCCTGGCCTGTACAGAGTGATATAGACCATCTCCCCCTCACAGCTTGGTCTGTACAGAGTGATATAGACCACCTCCCCCTCACAGCCTGGTCTGTACAGAGTAATGTAGACCACTCCTCACAGCCTGGTCTGTACAGAGTGACATCGACCACCTCTCAATCACAGCCTGGTCTCTACAGAGTGACATAGCCCACCTCTCACTCACAGCCTGGTCTGTACGGAGAGATATGGACCATCTCCCCTGCAGAGCCTGGTCTGTACTGTGTGATATAGACCACCTACCCCTCACAGCCTGGTCTGTACAGAGTGATATAGACCACCTCCCCCTCACAGCCTGGCCTGTACAGAGTGATATAGACCAACTCCCCTTCACAGCCTGGTCTGTAAAGTGTGATATAGACCACCTCTCCCTCACAGCCTGGTCTGTACAGAGTGATATAGACCACCTCCCCTTTACAGCCTGCTCTGTACAGAGTGATATAGACCAACTCCCCCTCACAGCCTGGTCTGTACAGAGAATGTAGACCACTCGTCACAGCCTGGTCTGTATAGAGAGATATAGACCACCTCCCCTTCACAGCCTGGTCTGTAAAGTGTGATATAGACCACCTACCCCTGCACAGCCTGGTCTGTAGAGAGTGATGTAGACCACCTCCCCTCACTGCCTGGTCTGTACAGAGCGATGTAGACCAACTCTCCCTCACAGCCTGGTCTCTACTGAGTGATGTAGACCACCTCCCCCTCACAGCCTGGACTGAACAGAGATATAGACCACCTTCCCCTCACAGCCTCGTCTGTACTGTGTGATATAGACCACCTGCCCCTCACAGCCTGGTCTGTACAGAGTGATGTAGACCACCTCCCCCTCACAGTCTGGTCTCAACAGAGTGATACAGACCACCTCCCTCTCACAGTTTGGTCTTGACAGAGTGATATAGACCACCTCCCCTTTACAGCCTGCTCTGTACAGAGTGATATAGACCAACTCCCCCTCACAGCCTGGTTTGTACAGAGAATGTAGACCACTCGTCACAGCCTGGTCTGTATAGAGATAAAGACCACCTCCCCTTCACAGCCTGGTCTGTAAAGTGTGATATAGACCACCTACCCCTGCACAGCCTGGTATGTAGAGAGTGATGTAGACCACATCCCCTCACTGCCTGGTCTGTACAGAGCGATGTAGACCACCTCTCCCTCACAGCCTGGTCTGGACAGAGTGATGTAGACCACCTCCCCCTCACAGCCTGGTCTGTACAGAGTGACATCGACCACCTCTCAATCACAGCCTGGTCTCTACAGAGTGACATAGCCCACCTCTCACTCACAGCCTGGTCTGTACGGAGAGATATGGACCATCTCCCCTGCAGAGCCTGGTCTGTACTGTGTGATATAGACCACCTACCCCTCACAGCCTGGTCTGTACAGAGTGATATAGACCACCTCCCCCTCACAGCCTGGCCTGTACAGAGTGATATAGACCAACTCCCCTTCACAGCCTGGTCTGTAAAGTGTGATATAGACCACCTACCCCTGCACAGCCTGGTCTGTACAGAGTGATGTAGACCACCTCCCCCTCACAGCCTGGTCTGTACAGAGTGATGTAGACCACCTCCCCCTCACAGTCTAGTCTGGACAGAGTGATACAGACCACCTCCTCCTCACAGCCTGGTCTGTACAGAGTGATGTAGACCACCTCTCCCTCACAGCCTGGTCTGTACAGAGTGATATAGACCACCTTCCCCTCTCAGCCTGGTCTCTACTGAGTGATGTAGACCACCTCCTCCTCACAGTCTGGCCTCTACAGAGTGATGTAGACCACCTCCCCTTACAGCTTGGTCTGTACAGAGTGATGTAGACCACCGATCCCTCACAGCCTGGTCTATACAGAGTGATATAGACCACCTCCCCCTCACAGTCTAGTCTGGACAGAGTGATACAGACCACCTCCCTCTCACAGCTTGGTCTCTACAGAGTGATGTAGACCACCTCCCCTGCACAGCCTGGTCTGTAGAGAGTGATGTAGACCAACTCCCCTTCACAGCCTGGTCTGTACAGAGTGATATAGACCAACTCCCCTTCACAGCCTGGTCTGTACAGAGTGATATAGACCACCTCCCCCTCACAGCCTGGTCTGAACAGACTGATTTATACCAACTCACCTTCACAGCCGGGTCTGTAGAGAGTGATATGGACCACCACTCCTTCACCGTACAGACGAGGCTGTGAAGGGGAGGTGGTCTACATCACTCTGTGCAGAACAGCCTATGTAGGGGAGGTGCTGGATTAGTGGTGCTGGAAGAGCACAGCAGTTCAGGCAGCATCCAAGTTGCGTCGAAATCAACGTTTCGGTCAAAAGCCCTTCATCAGGACGGGCTTTTGCCCGAAACGTCGATTTCGAAGCTACTTGGATGCTGCCTGAACTGCTGTGCTCTTCCAGCACCACTAATCCAGCACCTCCCCTACATAGGCTGTTCTGCACAGAGTGATGTAGACCACCTCCCCCTCACAGTTTGGTCTCGACAGAGTAATACAGTCCACCTCCCCCTCACAGCATGGTCTCTTCAGAGTGACGTAGACCACCTCCCCCTCACAGCCTGGTCTATACTGTGTGATATAGACCACCCACCCCTTACAGCCGGGTCTGTACAGAGTGATATAGACCAACTCCCCTTCACAGCCTGGTCAGTACTGTGAGATATAGACCACCTCCCCCTCACAGTCTGATCTGTACAGAGTGATATAGACCAACTCCCCCTCACAGCCTGGTCTGTATGGAGTGATGTCGACCACCCCCCCTCACAGCCTGGTCAATGAGTGCATCTGCTGCTTCCATTGGTCGCCAAGTAGGAGGCTGGAATAATACAGCAAGCCAGGCAGCATCATGCTTCTTTTGGTGGTAGTGACAGGACTTACTAAGTTTCTTAATCAGGCCTGTCGTACTCAAGCAGTTCCACGCCCACCTCTGGACTGGGGAAGATCGATCAGGGTCAATCACCAGAACTGGGAAAATATTACAACCCTGTACTAACATCTGCTTTCTCTTGCCCATAGACTAGTACCAGGTGAGGATGTTATAGCTGTCATACAAGAACATTCTATAATGGGTTTAACATCCATCACTGCAATATGAGAGCTGGTTAACTGAGATGGCAGTACATTTCGTACTTATAAGTGCTAAGAACATGGGTTCTGTTCCTCTCCTGGCTGGGATGCCTATTTAACTTATAATCGCTTCACTGGGCCATCATTTATTACCCACTGTAATTGCCCTTGAGCAGGTGGTAGTGAGTCACTTTCTTGAACCATAAGCACTGATCACACCCAGAGTGTTGCAAGGGAGCAAGTTTAGATTAGATGCCCTACAGTATGGGAAACAGGCCCTTTGGCCCAACAAGTCCACCATGACCCTCTGAACAGTAACCCACCCATACCCATTTGCCCACCCTATATTTGTCCCTGACTAATGCACCTAATACTACGGGCAATTTAGCATGGCCAATTCACCTGACTGGCATATCTTTGGACTGTGGGAGGAAACTGCAGCACCCAGAGGAAACCCACACAGACACAGGGAGAATGTGCAAACTCCACACAGACAGTCGCCCGAGGCTGGAATCGAACCTGGGACCCTGGTGATGTGAGCCACCCCTAAGTTCTAGGATTCTGACCCAGTGACTGTGAAGGAAGTGATCGATTTCCAAATCGAGATGCTGAGTAGCTTGAAGGGGAACATGATGTTCCCATGTTCTTCTTGTCAGGGAGGTCACTGGGCCGGAAGTTGTTGTGGTTGTCGAGCTTCTTGACTGTTGTTAGAGCTGCACTCACCCAGGCAAGGGCTTGCTTTTCACTCGTGGGACATGAGCATCACGGGCTGGGTCAGCATTTACTGCCTACCCCTGGCTGCCCTCGAGAAGGTGGGGATGAGCTGCCTGCTTAAACCACTGCAGTCCATGTGCTGTAGGTTGACGCACAATGAGTGGCTTGGACAGGAGCTTGGTGGTGTCCGCACCTACCTGCTGCCCTTGTCCTTCCAGTTGGTACTGGTTGAGTTTGGAAGGTGCTGTTGAATTATCTTTGGTGAATTTCTACAATAGTACATACTGCTGCTCCTGAGCATTGGTGGTAAAGGGAGTGGATGTTTGTGAATGTGGGTGCTCATCGAGCAGGCTGCTTTGTCCCGGATGGTGTCAAGCTTCTTGAGTGTTGTTGGAGTTGCACCCATCAAGGCAAGTGGGGAGTATTCCCTCACACTCCTGACTTGTGCCTTGCAGGTGGTGGACAGGCTTTGAGGGGTTTTTTTTTGTTAGAGAAAGGTTTAAATGTTTAATTTAACCCAACTGGTGAGAGCCTATGAAGAGTATTATTCATATTCATTGTACCTCAACGTTTGACTACACTCTCCTGTTCCATGGAATTTTGAATTCTTACATAAGATTGTCAGAGATAGAGACAGGAGGAAGCCATTCACGCCTCTCAAACAGCTCCTTCATTCAACAGGCTTAAGGCTCATTGATACTGCCTTACCTTTCCTCCTGATCTCCCTCAAGTCCCTTGTCAATCAAGTTCCTGTCTAACTCAGTCTTGAATACAGAATGGCCCAGCCTCCAGTACTCGCTGGGGAGAGAATTCCAAATGTTAACTGCCTCCTGAGAAGAAAGTGCTCCTTATTTTGGTTTCAATGGGAAATCGTTCATTTTTGATTAGGTTAGATTAGATTCCCTACAGTGTGGAAACAGGCCCTTCGGCCCAACAAGTCCACACCGCACCTCCGAAGAATAACTCACCCAGACCCATTCCCCTACCCTATATTTACCCCTGACTAATGTACCTAACACTACGGGCAATTTAGCATGGCCAATTCACCTGACCTGCACATCTTTGGATTGTGGGAGGAAAACAGTGTACCTGGAGGAAACCCACGCAGACACGGGGAGAACGTGCAAACTCCACACAGACAGCCTCTTTACAACCTTCTGCTGTGTGTTGGCGTTTTAAAAACAAGATAAAGTTAATTCAAGTTCGGATACCACTTAACTGTAATCAAGTGGGGCTGCACTGCGGCCTCACTGTGCCAGGGTCCCAGGTTCAATTCCAGCCTCGGGTAACTGATTGTGTGGACTTTACACATTCGCCCCGTGTCTGTGTGGGTTTTTTTTCTGGGTGCTCCGGTTTCTGCCCACAGTCACAAACGTGTGTAGGTTAGGTGAATTGGTCATGCTAAATTGCCCGTAGTGTTCAGGGTGTGTAAATGAGGTACATTGGTCAGGGGGAATGTAGAGTAATAGGTAGGGGAGTGGGTCTGTGTGGGATACTCTTCAGAGGGTCGATGTGGACTTGTTGGGCCTCACGGCCTGTATCCACACTGTAGGGATTCTATAAAAGTAGATGATTAACTTTCCACATCAATGTGCAGAGAATCATGATATCTAAGCCCCTAAGCTTCACCGACAGTGCTACAAAACTCTTCAATAAAAACACAACAGACTTACTCAGTCATTGGCCTTTGGTTATATATTAACTATTACCTGCAGTTGTTCACCTTACTCAGTGGTTGGAATATTACCCCAGGCAGGAGGCTGTAGGTTCCAATAACCTGCTCAATGCATTTCAGAGACACAAGTCTTGGGATGAAGATGAAATGTTACATTCAGTACCCACCTGACTACTCAGAGAGTAAAGGATTCAATGGTACTTGTTGAAGAACAGTGTCGTTGTTCTGGTAAATATTTCTAATTTTTTGCTCTCTTAGGATGTGAGGATCAGTAGCAAGGCCAGCGTTTGTCAACCTATCCCCCAGTTGCCCTTGGAGGTGGATGGTGAAGTCTATCTGCTGCAGGTACACCCACAGTGCTGGGGGGTATCCTATAAAACTGAGTGGCCTGTGAGGCCATTTCAAGGACAGCTTAAGAGTTAACCACACACACTGCGTCTGCAGATCAGATACGGATGACAGATTTCCTTCCTCAAGATGATAGTGATTCAGATGAGCTTTTTAAAAAAATGACAACCAACAAATGCACAGTCAACATTACAGCTACGAGCTTTGAATTTGCATTGTTTAAATTTGACCCATCACCACAATGGAATTTGAACCCGGGTCCCATTAATATGAAGCAGCTGCATTAGCAGGCCAGTAAACCACCATTCAAACAGCTGACTGGGGGTGATCTACTTCAATGCTGGCTGAGTCTTGCTGTGCATAAATTGGTTGCTGCATTTTTCTGGTTTATCGTTGTACCTTTCTACTCCAGTGCAGACTAAGGGATGCCAAGGCTGTGATAAACCTCAAACGATTGTCTGATGCGATAATCCATAAATTTTCAAAAATGCATTCATCAGATGTGAGTATCGCTGGCTGGGACAGCCTTTATTGCCCCTTCAGAAGGTCTTGAAACTCCTTGGACTGCTGTGTCCACCTACAGATAGACAAGGAATTCAAGGAGAAAGTGAGGACTGCAGATGATGGAGATTAGAGTCCAGAGTGTGGTGCTGGAAAAGAACAGCAGGTCAGGCAGCATCCAAGGAGCAGGAAAATCGACATTTCGGGCAAAAGCCCTTCCGGACTTTGATCCAGTGTCGCATTGAAGGAATATATTTCCAAGTCAGGATGATGAGTGGCTTGGATAGGAACTTGCAAGGGGTAGTGTTCCCATGTAGCTGCTGCCCTTGTCCGTTTAGATGGAAGTAGTCAAGGGTTTGGAAGGTGCTGTCTGAGGATCCTTGGTGAATTTCTGCAGCATACCTTGTAGATGGTACACTGCTGCTACTGAGCATCTGTGGTGGAGGGGATTGATCTTTGTGGATGTAGTGCCAATAAAGTGGGCTGCTTTGCCCTGGATGGTATCAAGTTAGAGTATTGTTGGAGCTGCACCCATCCAGGCAAGTGGGGAGTATTCCACCACACTCCTGACTGGTGCCTTGTAGATGGTGGTCAGGCTTTGGGGAGTCAGAAGGTAAGTTACTTGCTGCAAAATTCCCAACCTCTGAAAATATAAAAGGTACCAAGAGAGCCATCTGTCAAATCAGCCAACTGTAAATGATAATGGAGTCAAAAATGGAGACATGCAATGGGAGAAAATTGAATCAGAGAGACACTGTTTCTCAGTACAGCATCAAGGCTAAATGAAAATCCATTGCATATATATTGCAAACCATTGTCCCAAGGGCCTTATATAATGTTTGATGGCCACTTTTGCAAATATATAGACTGTTCAGTGGAGTGTAATGGGGTAAACGTAGAGAAGTGATTTTAAGGCTGTTATTGATGTACATCATTTAGATTTCAATGTGATGGGGACTATAATGGAGCAACACTAAAACCCTGCCAAAATATGTCACATATTCCAGACAAGTATCTCTGGTTGTTCAAGAGGAGAGCAGGTTGCAGAAGGCTTTGATCCCAAAAATCTATTGTTTAGCCCTGGACCCAGGGAGGAGACACAATCTTTTAAAGTGGTTTCGTGTGTACCACAAGTTTAGAGGAAATTATCATGTGCAGGGTATTTATGTGATATAGAGCTAAGAGGGGTTGGGACTGAAAGATAACAAATGGTTTGAGAAAGGGAATAAGGTCAGGGAGATAGGGACTGAGGTTTGGGAACATCCAATATCTTGTGCTTCACAGAAGGAAGCTATTTGATATTTGTGGAATTAAAAAATTTTGCATTGAATAAGCCCCACTTTAAAACACTCACAAAAGCACGTCACACTTGTACCTGGCAGGATTAATTTATCAGCGTGGAACCTATCATTTCCTCCCATTTCCCCCCCTTCAACCACCACTCACATAGTAGTGACATAGAGAGAATGAAATTGCCAGCCCATACTGAGGTGGGATGCCTTGTAGGAGTGATTAATGTGCAAGAAGCTGAAGCCCTCCTTTGGAGACGCAGGCAATTGAGACAAGCTCACGGTTAATTGACGGAACCAAGTCAGAGATACTTTGATCATGTCATGGGGTTACTGCATGCACTGATCAGCAGGATGTGGAAGAGGTGAGGGAAACCATATTGGATTCAGTTTAGCTGTTTCCCCCAGTCCCAAAGGGAACAAGATCATATTGTTCCATTTGCCTTGGATCTAGGAGAGCCCACGTTAAAGTCTTTCATCATTTCAGGACATCTCAAAGCCCTTCACACTCAGGAACTTCTTCACCGATTGTAGCTGTAACACAGAAGACAATGAAATACAACTCTCTCAAACTCTTGTTCCCGCCTCAGGCGACTGACTGTATAGAGTTTGCACATTCTCCCCGTGTCTGCGTGGGTTTCCTCCGGGTGCTCCGGTTTCCTCCCACAGTCCAAAGATGTGGAGGTCAGGTGAATTGACCATGCTGAATGGCCTGCAGTGTTAGGTAAAGGGTAAATGTAGGGGTATGGGTGGGTTGCGCTTCAGCGGGGTGGTGTGGACTTGTTGGGCCAAAGGGCCTGTTTCCACATCGTAAGTAATCTAATCTAATCTAATCTAAACAGCAAGATAGAGTGATCTGTGCTTGCAGTGTTGTTTGATGTGGTATTTACCACCTCAATCAGTACATGCCCCTTGGTGAAGGCTGTTTAAGGTAATTTGCTGCCACCAATTCTCCTTTGCTTTGTCCTGTGCCTGTCTTGTGATTAAAGAGAGAATAAACCACTGCAGGGTATCTACACTGGTGTCCATTAAAGAGAAGGTTTATTATATAATAACAACAGGTACAACTACATTTGATCCAGGAAAGTGACCTTACAGAGCCGGTATAGATACACCTGCTCCCACCAAAAGCTAAAGACAAACTCCATCCACATTATGTAACATCAGTAACATGGGCATAGCCAATGCAACATGCACATTAACCCTTTTGGAACCATTACCCTATAGAACAGTTGAGTGATGGATAGAAACCATAAGAGGCCATTGAGTCAAACCCACCCATATGGCAGATGAAATGTTAGTTTAACATGTCACCTGAAAGACAGCACCCCTGACAGTGTGGTAGACCCTCAGCATCGCACTGAGGTCATAGAGTCAGAGATGTACAGCATGGAAACAGACCCTTCAGTCCAACCTGTCCATGCCGACCAGATATCACAACCCAATCTAGTCCCTCCTGCCAGCACCCGGCCCATACCCATCCAAATCCTTCCTATTCATATACCCATTAAAATACCTCTTAAATGTTGCAATTGTACCAGCCTCCACCACTTCCTCTGGCAGCTCATTCCATACACGAACCATCCTCTGTGTGAAAAAGTTGCCCCTTAGGTCTCTTTTATATCTTTCCCCTCTCACCCTAAACCTATGCCCTGTAGTTCTGGACTCCCCAATCCCAGGGAAAAGACTTTGTCTATTTATCCTATCCATGCCCCCCATAATTTTGTAAACCTCTATAAGGTCACCCATCTGCCTCTGACACTCCAGGGAAAACAGCCTCAGCCTGTTCAGCCTCTCTCTGTAGCTCAAATCCTCCAACCCTGGCAACATCCTTATAAATCTTTTCTGAACCCTTTCAAGTTTCACAACATCTTTCTGATAGGAAGGAGACCAGAGTTGCACGCAATATTCCAACAGTGGCCTAACCAATGTCCTGTACAGCCGCAACATGACCTCCCAACACCTGTACTCAATACTCTGACCAATAAAGGAAAGCATACCAAATGCCTTTTTCACTATCCTATCTACCTGCGACTCCACTTTCAAGGAGCTATGAACCTGCACTCCAAGGTCTCTTTGTTCAGCAACACTCCCTAGGACCTTACCATTAAGTGTATAAGTCCTGCTAATATTTGCTTTCCCAAAATGCAACACCTCACATTTATCTGAATCAAACTCCATCTGCCACTTCTCAGCCCACCTGGTCCAGATCCTGTTGTAATCTGAGGTAACCCTCTTCGCCGTCCACTACACCTCCAATTTTGGTGTCATCTGCAAACTTACTAACTGTACCTCTTATGCTCACATCCAAATCATTTATGTAAATGACAAAAAGTAGAGGATCTAGCACCGATCCTTGTGGCACTCCACTGGTCACAGGCCTCCAGTCTGAAAAACAACCCTCCACCACCACCTTCTACCTTTGAGCCAGTTCTGTATCCAAATGGCTAGTTCTCCCTGTATTCCATGATTATGTACTCTGGGCTCTGAGGTGAGGCATAGGAATATAGGAACACAAATCAATGACTCAGTCCCTCAAGCCTTGTTCCACCATTCAATAAAACCATAAGATCATAAGAAATAGGAACAGGAGTAGGCCATTCAGCCCCTCACGGCCTCTCCATCATTCAATAGGATCATGACTGATCCAATATTCCTCCCATCCACTTTCTTGCACTTTCCCTGTAACCCTTGATTCTCCGGCTGATCAAGAGTCAATCACAGCCTTAAATTTACAGAAGGACACTGCCCCACAGCTCTCTGGGGTAAAGAGCTCCAAAGAGTCTCACAACCATCCAAGAGAAGAAATGCGCCTTCATTGGAATCTTAAACTGAAGTGGCTTCATTCTCAGTGTGTGCGTTCGGTCCTAGCCTCTCCCACCAGGGGAAACATCCTCTCAGTATTTAGCCTTAAGAATCTTCAGTGACCTCCCCTTGCCTTCTTCTAAACGCCAGGGAGTAGAGTCCCAACCTGTTTAGACTTTGCTCATAGGACAATCCCTCCATCCAGGGATCACCCGAGCAAATCTTTTCTGAACTGCCTCCAATGAAATATTTTGGAAACTGCTTACAGTACTCTCGATGTGGTCCCACCAGCACCTTGCTCAGTGGCAGTAAGACTTCCCGGCTCTTATATTCTAACCGCCTTGAAATAACAACCAACATTCCATTAACCTTCCTGATTTCCTCTGACCTCACAGACTGCTATCTTTCTGTGTTTTGTGTACAAGCTCTCCCAAGTCCCTTTGTGTTGCTGCTTCCTGCAGATTTTCTTCCTTGATCTGTGGTCTAATAGGGTGGCACGGTGGCTCAGTGGTTAGCTCTAATGCCTCATAGCACCAGGAACCCGGGTTTGATGCCAGCCTTGGGTGACGGAGTGCGTGGAGTTTGCACATTCCCTCCCCCCCCCCCCCCCCAATGTCTGCATGGGTTTCAACCAGCTACACCTGGTTTCCTCTCACTGTCCCAAAATGTGCAGGTTAGGTGGATTGGCCATGCTAAATTACTCGGTGTCCATGGATGTGTAGGGTAGTTGGATTAGCTATGAGGAATGCAGGGTTACAGGGATGGAGTGGGTTTGGGCAGGATGCTCATCAGAGGGTCGGTGTGGATTTGATGGGCCGATTGGCCTGCTTTCACACTATAGGGACTCTATGATTCTAACTCCATAGCCCTACCTTTGGCCCATATCCCTTCACACCTTTGGTTAATCAATTTCAGATTTTAAATTAACAACTGATCTAGCATCCACCATCATTTGTGGAAGAGAGTTCCAAACATTTATCACCCTCATATGTAGAAGTGCTTCATAATGTATCTCCTGAATGGGCTCACCCTAATTTTCAGACTATGCCCTCTCGTTCTAGAATTACCAACCAGTGGAAATAGTTTATCTTTATCTGCCCTGTCTTTTCCTGTTAATGTCTTCAAGATTTCAATTAGATTAGTCTAATCTTTAAATTCGACAGAAAACAGGCTAAATTTGTATCATCTCTTCTTATAACCTAACCCCTAAAGTCCAGGTATCATTCTTGCGAACCTATATTGTACTGCCTCCAAAGCTAATATAGCCTTCTTAAGGTGTGGTCACTTTACAGGCACTGTAAGGCACACTCTATGTTGAAATGATGGTGTTCTGATAGATCATTTATCTGTCAATCAATGGGGCAACCAGGCATACACGACATAATTACTTTACACTTTAATGGCCAACCTCCAGGGAAGCATTAAAGCAAAAATACTGCAGATCTGTAGAGGGAGAAACAGTTGAATATGGCCATTCTGGGAAACTGTTAAATCCTAGCCTGTACACACACCTCATCCTCTACTTTGGTCTCCTACACTTCACTTCACCTGATGAAGGAGTAGCACTCTGAAAGCTTGTGATTTCAAATAAATCTGTTGCACTATAACCTGGTGTTGTGTGACTTCTGACCTTGCCCACTCCAGTCCAATACCGGCACCTCCACTTCATCTCCCATGATCAAGAATTTCCTACTTTAAATAAGTTTGCAAATAAGTCTTAGAGCAAGATTTCCTAATTTTCCACTTGGTTTGGCTTTGTGTCAATTTTTAAAAATGTGTCCAACTACACTCCTACAAAGTGCTCTGGGACACTGTTATCACAGTAAAAGCACTGTGTTATAATACGCATTGAGAGGCAGATGATTTAGATCAAAAACTACTCTCACTTTAAGCTGTATATCAAACCAGGTCTCCTGAGTTGGTGAACCCATTCTGCCCAAGTGCCTGGAATACAGCCCAAAAACCAGGTCTATTCATGGCCTGCCAATAATTATATTATATGCTCCAGCCTCACTAAAGGGAAACATTCAGTACAACTCAAGCCAAGTTTTTGCAACTTTCCAGCTGTTGGTTTTGAACGATGTTTCAAACTTCAACAAATGGATTGGCACAAAACAGCAGCATTTTCCAACATCAGCTAAGTATGATTTAGATCATTACTGTTCATGTCAGTAAAAGAAAAGTTTTTCAAACTAGTATTATGATGTACAAACTGTTCTTGATACAATCGAGGTTGTCAAGTATAAATGACTGCTCAAGGATAACCTCTGTCTAACATTGCTCTTCTTGCCAACTTCCTTTGTGGACTGTTGTAGTTACTTATCAAAACCTGGTCTTAAAAGTTAGTGTTGACTGAGTGAAGTGCACGACATGTTTAAATGAACTTGCACTAACCAAGGGCAGAATTAGAATTAGAATTACAAAGTAAAATTGGATTCACCTTTGCAAAAAGTACCTATAATGCCCCCACCCCACTGTAGCTGGTTTTATGAAACAACTAAAATGTGGCAGATTTAAGTTGCTATAACCATTATTTCCCAGTCTTCATCTTTCGCTTGACAAGATGTACAGGATTGTTTACACGAGTCTTATTTTCCAGGAAGATGTAAACGCCTTAGGAATAAGTAGTCACATTTCTCTCATCACCTTCTTGGCGAGGTATCTACAGACAGATTCCTTTTCATTAACATTGTGCCCGCTCAGGGTCATAGAATCTTACAATGTGCAGGCAGACCATTCAGCCCATCGAGTCCATACTGACCCTCTGAAAAGAACCCCCTCACCCTATTCCTGTAACCCTACATTTCCCATGGCTAACCCACCAAAGCCTGCACATCCCTGGACACTATGGGCAACCTAGCATGTTCAATCCACCTAACCTGCACGTCTTTAGACTGTGGGAGGAAACCCATGCAGACACGGGGAGAATGTGCAACTGCATGCAGTCTCCCCAGTCTGGAATCGAACCTGGGCCCCTGGCGCTGAGAGGCAGCAGTGCTAACCACTGAGTCACCATGCTACCACAATTTGCCTTGTGGCAAATCTTAAACTGGAAAGGATCCACAGTTTGACATCTGGAAGTGGCAACAGGAGATCAACAGGCAGAGCAGCAGCAGAAACGTACTGGCCAGTCAGCATTTGGAGGGTTGACATGTTGCAAGAACTCATTCAGATCTTAAATCATGCCGTCATCTCAGGTCACCTCTCACGATATTTCAGGCAGTAACTTGCCAGCTGGAGGATCTTTTAAAAAAAAGAGGTCACACACGTTCAGCAGAAAAGCCAATGAGTTTCAAAGTTTTCAGCAATCCTGACAATATCAGTGCCCAAACCAACATGCCTCACCAGGCCTGAAGCTGCATTAACTCCCTGGATCCCTACCAAAGCTTTTGTACCAAACACAGTACTGCAACCATGGTGGACAGAGGGCACGTCCAAATTAAGGTGCAAGGCAGTTCAACTAGCAACAGCAGGTGAATACCAGAGAAAAGGACATTGCCAGAGTTGGAGGATTTGAGCTATAGGGAGAGATTAAACAGGCTGGGGCTGTTTTCCCTGGAGCAGCAGGGGCTGAGAGGTGACCTTATAGAGGTTTATAAAATCATGAGGGGCATGGATAAGTTAAATAGACAAAGTATTTTCTCTGGGGTGGGGGAGTCCAGAACTAGAGGGCATAGGTTTAGGGTGAGAGGGGAAAGATATAAAAGAGACCTAAGGGGCAACTTTTTCATGCAGAGGGTGGAACCTGCATGGAATGAGCTGCCAGAGGAAGTGGTGGAGGCTGGTACAATTGCAACATTTAAAAAGCATCTGGATGGGTATATGAATAGGAAGGGTTTGGAGGGATATGGGCCAGGTGCTGGCAGGTGGGACTAGATTGGGTTGGGATATCTGGTCAGCATGGACGGGTTGGACTGAAGGGTCTGTTTCCATGTTGTACATCTCTATGACTCTAAGCTTACATCTGTCTGACCCCCAAGCTTATGACCATTTCACAGATTTACTGGGATAGCTTCTCTGGTTAAGTCCTCATTTCCACCACCATCATCACTTGCGGTAGAGTTTGCTTCCATGACAACTGAACATTTACCTGCAACGCTGAGCAGATGGAACACGCTAGTTACTTCCAGTCCAAGCCCATGATCTCCAATGTCATCACAAGTTGATAAAAACCACACGACTGAATGTTTGGTATACCCTTGCTGATGAAAGGTCGCTGGATCCAAAACATCAACTCTGATTTCCCTCTACAAATGCTGCTTGACCTGCTGAGTTTTTCCAGTGATTTCGGTTACGCTTAGTATACCAACTGGTGATAAAATACACCAACATTCTTGGCTGCTTGCCATAATGACAAGACAGGGCCTTCATCAGTACATTATACTTATAGTACATTAGCTAGTCCAAAATCCTTACTCCCATTGCCAGCTCTCTACCATCATTATCCATTATAGGTCTAAAACAAACCTCTGTCCCAAACTCCTCCCATTCATTCCTCAACCTCTGTGGGAATCACTGACAAACCTGCTAGCTTCCAATGAGCAAGTACTCTGATCCCCGTTTCTCTCAAGCTCCGATGCATGTATTCTGGATGATACTGCCAATACCTTTAACTCACTTTCAACAATTTCTCGGAACACATGCTTATTAGGTAAGTAGTTTGATTTAATTTCTTAACCACTTGGTACCAATTTCCTCTTTCGATAGCAAGGTTTTGTTGTTTATAAACAGTAACACTGTTGCTGCACCATGCATGACTGGTACTTCAACCTGACCCATGTCTACAAACACAGCTGATACTCAGCCATAGGTTCCCAACTGATAAGATTCTTCCTCTCACTCCTCATTAATATTCCTTGCTGACAAAGAGGAGGTGACGTGCCCACCTTTATGTGACAGAAGCTCTACCGCATGGAAGCACTCCATTCAGCCCATCGAGCCCACACCAAGCCTCCAAAGAGCATCGTACCCAGATTCACCACTCCCCCATCATTTACATTCCTGGACACGATGGAGTATTTAGCATGGCCAATCCACCTAGCCTGTACATCTTTGAATTGTGGGAGTAAACTGGAGCACCCAGAGAGAAGCCAAATAGAGACAGGAAGAATGTGCAAACTTCACACAGACAGTCGCCAGAGGCTGGAATCGAACACAGCTGACCATCGAGACACCCAAATTACCTTCTTCTTCTTAATTCTTTCATTTGATGTGGATGTTGTTAGCATGGACACATCCCTGACCACACTATTTCAGAGGGGAGGTAAGAGGCAATCTAATTACACATTTCAGCCAGATCAGGTAAGGACAGCAGATTTCCTTCAGTCAGTGAACCAGATATGTTTTTATGACAATCAGTAAGAGTTCTCGTGGTCACCATAACTGAGACCAGCCTCATATTCTACAGTTATTGGTGTATCTCAAACTGCACCAGCTGTAATGGGTGATGCTTGAACCCATGTAATCAGACAATTAGCTTTGGTCTCTGGATTAGGATTCCCGTTAGATAACCGCTCTACCATCATCCTCCTGACAGCAGTCGACACCTTAAACTTTCTGTCCCTGCAGACACATCATGCTCCTTTTAAGTCGTTGTGAATCTGATCTCTCGGTCTCATTGCCCTTCCCCATTTAGACTTCCTTTTCCAAATTGCCTCTTTAATCCTTCTCTCAAAGTGCATCTCTTTGCATTTTTCTGTATCGAAAACCATTTGTAATACAAGCTCAAAAGACTAAATTACTTTCAGTATTTAACTATTTTCTCCTCTTCCACCTTAAAACAGGGATGTACAGAGTAACTGAAGACAGTGTTGCTTACATCAGTCCCACTAAGGGCAGAAGATACAATTCTGAATCAATTACTAAGGCTGAAACAAGTCAAAATCTGGCTAGTCCTTTTCACCTCTTTTCAGAAATTACCGAATCAGTCAATCTCCAATGTTTCTCTTCTACCAAGTAGCCAGAAGTTAATTCCCCAGTTGACAGTATATACCAACATGAAGGAGCCCCTCAAGTTTGCTTCACTGTTTTGAAACAGTATCTTGTTTGTCAATTAGAGAAATCACAAAGCAATTGGCCATCAAACAATAGCCTTTATAGAAGCCTCAGCAAGTAGGAGGATAAACAAAGGCTTGCCTTTCTCGCCAGCGGACAGCATGCTTTGATCAACAGAGTTAAAAATCACACAACACCAGGTTATAGTCCAACAGGTTTAATTGGAAGCACACTAGCTTTCGGAGCGACGCTCCTTCATCAGGTGATAGATCAGGTGATCAACAGAGCTCGCTTTAATCGATATGACAAGCTTGCTTTATTGAATACACAAAACAGACACATGACTGAACCTCCCTGTGCCATTTACTAACTTAACTAAGATTCAAGCAGTCTTGTTATCTAAAGGCAGCAGGGAAGGAATTACAAGTTATCTATTGGCACCCAAACATCTTTGGCACCCATTCACCTGGCACACTAACTACACCAGAGAGAAATTGTAAAGCAAGTGGCCATCAAAATATCGCACATTACGTCAGTTTCTTTTCAGTAAACTCAAATGGCATCCACCCATTCAATGAATTCACATTCACTCCCAGGCAGTCAATCTAACTGGGACTCAATTGATGCATTAACCTCTCCCAGTGATGGCCTCATGCTATAATAGCATTGTCTTCTCTCAGTGATAAATCACAAACCTCAGTCACTAACCTGGTCCTCTCTCCGTCTATCTCTGCTATATCTTACTCATCATGCAGAAAGAATCCTGCTCCATTCATCTTAACAATGTTTCCGATTTCCCCATTGCCTGAACTATTTTCTTGGTCCACAGTTCTAGATCCTCTTCCCAGTTCGGAGACATCACAGATCAGTTCCACAAAGACAGCTTCATCAGTTTCTCTCCTTTATTTGTGGATCATATGCCATTAATTAATCATTGAATCCCGAGTGTGGAAACAGGCCGTTTGGCCCAAAATCTTTAAAGAGTATCCCACCCAGACCCATTCCCCTCCACATTTCCCCTGACTAATGAACCTAACCTACACATCCCGAAACACTACGGGCAATTTAGCACAGTCAATTCGCATAACCTGCACATCCTTGAAATATTACAGAAACTTTCAGCTCTTCAGTTCTAGCGAGCAGCTAACATTATCCTTTTTTGTAAATTTAAGGCCCATAGTGTCACCTTGACCATGCACATTACTACCCAAGTGACAGATGATAGCCTATCATGTCTTCATTCTCACCTCAGGTGGACTTAAGATATGTCATTTTTAATCATTTTGTTATATCTGGAGAATTACCAAAGACTACTTCATTTCTGCTGCAGACGAAGCCATTATCTGAGAGTTTACTCCATTCGTCGACAGCAGATTTATTTTATTCCATAATATTCTCTGGTGACACACATCCCATCAGTCAGTGCTCAAATGATTGAAATGTCAGCCACCTCCAGAGAGGTTTGGCAAAACATTTACAACTCCACAGAATATCAAGTGTCCTTTAAACCAATACCTGAGTGCCCAGCCAGCCAAGTTTCAACATTCCTACTTATAGCCTTGACAAGAGTCCAGCATTCACATACTGGTTGAGTCAAACAATTCCATTGTCTCAGGGTTAATACATAAATCACATGCCATAAACAGTTGGACTCTTGAGAATACATGCATAAAGATTTCAATTTCCTCTCAAACAACATGAAATTGAAAGTCTGAACCCCAAAGACACAGCCAAAATGACTTCAACCATTCTCAAAATGCCAGTCTTAAAGTACAGCAGTGAGGAACAACAATTGCCTTTTTTTTTATGAACCAGCTTAATTGTCTTCTGCTTTATTGAAACATACAAGGTCCTGGTGGGGTGGGGTTGGGGGCAGGATAGTGACAGGATGCATAGAATCACAGAAATTCTTCAGCTTGGAGGCAGGCCATTCAGCCCACATCGATCCTACAAGAGCATACCACCCAGGCCCAAATCCTTACACTATCCTTGCACATCCCATGGCTAGTCCACCTAACTTGCACATCCCTGCATACTATGGGACAAGGTAGCATGGCCAATCCACCTACCCTGCACACCTTTGGACTGGAAGAAACCAGACCACCTGGAGGAAAGCCCACGGGAACACGGGGAGAATGTGCAAACTCAACATAAACAGCGGCTTAGGACGGAATCTAACCTGGGTCCCTGGCACTGAGAGGCAGCGGTGCTAACCAATAAGTCACCAGGCCACCGTACTGCCCAAAGGCCAAAGCATCTGGAAAGGATGCTTCCTGTTTTGGGCGAATCGAGAACCAGGGTTCACTGTTTCCAAACAGGGGATTACTCACTTCAGACAGTGAGGAAGAAACAGTTTTTGTCAGAAGATCCTGAGTTTGGACACACTTCCCCAGAAGGTGAAAACACAGTCTTTGAAATGTTTAAGCCAGAGGTAGATGGAGTCTTGATAAGTTGGTGGGGAGGGGATAGTGAAAGGTTCTCAGGATTGTGGCATAATCAGATCAGAGACAATCTTCTCGAATGGCTCAGGAATCAAGAGGGGTTGACAACGGCTCCTAACTCGAATGCTAATGTGTACATGTGGATGCAATTCATAACACTGCAATGAGTATAAATCATTCCACTCCATTTTATCTCTTACAGTTAGATATTAACTCAATCTTTTACGCACGATTATTCAGTTCTACAATAACTCTACAAGTAATTAATTCTGACACAAGTTCTTTAGCATCTGGAAGGCTTATTATTTACCAGGCCGCCTCAGGAACCAAACAATAAATTCTCAAGCCATTGTGTCTTGCAAATGTCTGAGAGATGTTGTGCTTTTATGTTGGACAGTGAGACTAGATTGCAGAATGAGATTGCTACCTTTGAGTCTCTGAATCTTGACTTTCTGGTTCCTAAACCCCAGGTTCTGTAATTCCCTCGCTAAGCCCCTCTCTTTTTTCCCTTAAGATGCCCAATTGCGAAGGGGTTTGATGGGGTGGTTGTGGAGAGATGATGTCTGCAGGCTGAGACATCTAAACCCAGGGTCACAGTCTCAAGATAAAGGAGCTAATCATTTAGGACTGAGATGAGCATAAATGTAAGGGCTGTGAACTGATGAGATTCTGAAGGTGTGGATGCTTAAATCTTTAAGGCTGGGTTAAACAGAGTTCTGGTTTCTCAGAAAAATCAAGGGATCTGGGAGTGGACAGGAAGGTGGAGAGAAACCCAAGATCAGCCATGATCTTATTGAATGGGGCAGTGCGTCTGATGGTTCAGAGGTCTACATCTGCTCCTATTTCTTGCCATTGTGCTTACCCCTTGGACCAAGCTTTTGGCCAGCTGCCCTATACCTTGTGTGGCCACATGTGAAAATGTTGACTCCTGGGAAGTCACTTGGGATATTTTACTCTAAGATCCAAAAGAAAGGCAAGCTGTTGCTGTGAATTATGTCAGGCCAGTCACATACCATCAGAGGAGTTGTTCTTATATTCTCTCCCCCTACCCCACCTCAAGATATTCATACTTTATGCCTACTAAAACCAGGTGTGCTCCATGATCAAGACTCCAGATGCCAGAACACTGAAAAAATGTATTCTTTACTGATGTGTTGGCTTCTTCCTGGGTGCAAACAGCTGTTTCCATGGAGATGTCTATCACAATAACCTTGAGAATAAATGCCAGTACCAAGTTATACTTTAAATAAGGGCAACACAACACACAATTACTATCCAGAATTAAGTCATAGTCTTTGTTGCTTTCCATTACCGATGAGTACTCAATAAATGGCAAAACACTTGAAAGTTCAAAAGAACAGAGGGATCTTGACATGCTTGTCCACAGATCCCTGAAGGTGGAAAGACAGGTTAATAGGTTGTTAAGGCACTATACAGAATTCTTGTCTTTATTAAAAGCAGGGAGGTCATGCTGGAGCTAGACAGGACTTTGGTTAAGTTACACCTGGAGTAGGCTGTGCAGTGCTGGTCATCACATTATAGGAAGGATGTGGTTGCACTGAAGGGGGTGCAGAGGAAATTCACCAGGATGTTTTCATCATTTACAGAAATGATTTGGATGTGAGCATAAGAGGTATAGTTAGCAAGTTTGCAGATGACACCAAAATTGGAGGTGTAGTGGATAGTGTAGTGGTTGCCTCTGATTACAACAGGATCTTGATCAAATGGGCCAATGGGCTGATGGAGTTTAATTTAGACAAATGAGAGGTGCTGCACTTTGGGAAAGCAAATCTTAGCAGGACATACACACTTAATGGTAAGGTCCTAGGGAGTGTTGCTGAACAGAGACCTTGGAGTGCAGGTTCCTAGCTCCTTGAAAGTAGAGTCACAGGTAGATAGTGATAGGTGTTTGGTATGCTTTCCTTTACTGGTCAGAGTATTGAGTACATGAGTTGGGAGGTCATGTTGCGGCTGTACAGGACATTGGTTAGGCCACAGTTGGAATATTGCGTGCAATTCTGGTCTCCTTCCTATCGGAAAGATGTCGTGAAACTTGAAAGGGTTCAGAAAAGATTTACAAGGATGTTGTCAGGGTTGGAGGATTTGAGCTATAGGGAGAGGTTGAATAGGCTGGGGCTGTTTTCCCTGGAGCGTCGGAGGCTGAGGGGTGACCTTATAGAGGTTTATAAAGTCATGAGGGGCATAGATGGGGTAAATAAACAAAGTCTTTTCCCTGGTGTGGGGGGAGTCCAGAGCTACAGGGCATAGGTTCAGGGTGAGAGGGGAAAGATTTTTAAAAAAGAGACCTAAGGGGCAACGCTTTCACTCAGAGTGGTACGTGTATGGAATGAGCTGCCAGAGGAAGTGGTGGAGGCTGGTACAATTGCAACATTTAAAAGGCATCTGGATGGGTATATGAATAGGAAGGGTTTGGAGGGGTATGGGCCAGGTGGGACTAGATTGGGTTGGGATATCTGGTCGACATGGACGGGTTGGACTGAAGGGTCTGTTTCCACGCTGTACATCTCTATGACACTGTGTGGCCTTGGATGGAGCATTTCAGCAATGAAGAGAGTCTGGATAAACTTGAGGTGTTTTCTTTAGCCAGAGAAGGCTGAGGGACCCAATAGGGGTGTGTAAGGTTATGAAGGGCACTGACAGGGTGCATAGTAAACAGTTGAAGGATAAATAATGAGTGTAAAATAAAGTGAAAGGCAGGAGGTTTACAGGCAATGTGAAGACATTATTTCCACTCCACCACCCCCCCCCCCTCCATGTGACTGCCTGGAATGGCAATAGTGACCTCACAATCTTTAAAAGTACTTGGATGCCCACCTGAAATGTCAGCTAGAGACCAAAAAACTGCAGATACTGGAAACCAAAGGAGACAAGCAGGAGGCTGGAAGAACACAGCAAGCCAGGCATCATCAGGAGGTGGAGAAGTCAACGTACTGGATGTCAGGGATGGAGGTTAGGGTAGGGGGAGCTGCAGATAAAGAGTCGGGGGGAGGGTATTGGTCTGGGAGTGGGGCAAGATGGTGAGATGGGCGAACACAAACACTCAAGGCTAGTGCTGGAAATGGGCCAGTAGAATCAATATGAACAATGACTATTTCTGTGCAGTGCAACTCTGACCTTTTTTCCACTCTTTTACATGTCCTTTCATGTTCTCATACCCCACATGACTCCACAGCCAATTAGCAGAAAGCAGTAAATGCCTAAGACTTCCACTAATACTGCTTAATCATTTCCATTATTACTACAAGAGAGCAGTCTAAAGTGATGAAGCATGGCATTATACTCACTGGTTTACAAACTCTACATGAAGGCCCACAATGTACTCTCCTCTTCATCCACTCACCTGGAGAAAGTTAATGGGAGCAAGAGTTCTTTCAAGTAATTCACAGGTTCAGATGACCCTTGAGGACACCTCACAAAGCTGATATTGCACCAAGCTGGACTGATTCTGTACCTGGTGTAAAGCCAGGGCTGTAAGAGATGCTTTGCTTAAGACAGTTTTTGCACATTCTGGGTTTCAATGCACTCTGGAATCAGATCGCCTTCCCAGTTATACTTCACTTTCAGGTCATCAAACAACAGACATGACTTGGCATAAAATAATATCAGGGTATTATGAGGCATCAAGTCTCTGAAGTTTGTCTGGCCTCACCTCAATCTCTCATGGAGAGTCAGGCACTTCTTAGTGACATAATTCTCCATGCCATAACCAAATGAAAACAAGAATTAAATGATTATTCCACAATATTTACAACAGTATTGTTTTTCTTTTGCAACGTTCAGTTAGGTCACAATAAGTCTCTGACAGTCATCAACCCAACTAAATTAATCTTGGCATCGGTAAGATTTAGATTTCATCATTCAATATCTGCAGACAGTATTCTAGGTCAAAAGGATGGAAATGCCAGAAAGTAAATCAGTCAATGGAGCCCCTTCAGAAAGACAGTCTTGGGTGGAATGTAATCAAGTTATAGAATTGCTTGAGACTGTCAGTATTCACAAGGGGGTGTCTTAACTGGAACCAATTCAGATGGACTTAGTGTCCAAGAAGCAATGGCAACTGAAATTGAGTTACTATATAAGTAGCAGGGTATGTAATCTAGTCAGAAATAAAAAAACCTTTTCCAATTCTTTTTGCAGAGGTAGAAACGGAGTGGTATACTTCCATGAAAAATTCCAGTATCTGAATAATTCCAGTAGTAACAGCATTACTCTATTCTCCATAAAACCAGGTTCCACAATACTATGACAATTCCTTGTGTTCAGCTGTATGTCCAAATGAATGCCATTCAAGAATTGTTCAAACTAATCCGCTTGTCAGATGGCCCTGCATGTGCATCCATCTTCTGTCAAGACAATGTTACCAGAGTACAGAATTCAAACACTTATGGTAGAGTCTGCCTGTCTATTATGATCATAGGAGGTCTCAATACCACAGTTATTCAACCTCAGAGCTCTCATTTATTGACAAACGTCTGGCCTGTCATTCTCACAATGTTGTTCCTTATTCTTCGGATTGTAACTAATACCGCAATCTATTACTTATGCAGATACTTAGAAGATCATCGCATTTCCTACGTTTTCAAGAAAACCGATCAATTGCAAGCAGTCACTATTTACAGATGGATGTGTAATGAGTGAGAAAGCCATCTCTGACTATCCTGAGGTGTCCCTGCTATTACAACCTTGGGCAAACCGTCCTCCACCTCCACAATATCAACAGGGCATACACTTAATAGGCAGTAGCACAATATAACTTACCACCCATTTTGGGATGCCTAATTTTCAATTTGAACCACCAGAACATCAACTAACCCCTCCTTAGAAGTAGTAATCTAAAAGACAACCAGTGTATCATCAGAGACACAGGAGTAAAATCTAATTTCATTTGTTTTATAAGCTTTAAATCATTTTGAAACCACACCATTTAGTACCGGTCAGTTCAGAAAAGTTAATGTGCACTGCACGAGGAGAATGTATGGGCTTTCGCATGAAACAATCTGGCTTCAAAAGCTAAAAAGCCGGTGAATATTCACAAATCAAATAGTGTAAAATTACAGTTCACTGACTGACCTGGTCTTCTGCACTGGAGACAAAGAATTCTTGTATTAAGTTGCCCAAGAACAAATCCAAGGGTTATACTTTACATCAGTCTAAAATGACCATACTAATATCGAGTATAGTTAAAGAGCTGTTTTTTTTCTAAGTATAGGACCATCTCATCTGTCTTTAAGAACCACATGCTAGCTATGGATTAATAGTGGATTAACAATCTGGAGATTGCAAGATCAAATCCCACCATTTAAAAAAAATCATTCACAGGATGTGGATGTCATGGGCCAGGCTAGAATCTATTGCCCATCCCTAATTGCCCAGGGGGCAGCTGAAAGTCAACCTGTGGGTCTGGACTCATATGTAGGCCAGTACAGGTAAGGATGGCAGCTTCCTTCCCCAAAGGGCATTAGTGAACCAGATGGGATTTTACAACAATTGGCAATGGATTTATGGTCATTATTAGACTCTTAATTCCAGATTGTTATTGAATTCAAATTCTGCCAGCTAAACCTGGGTCGCTGAATTAATAATCTGGTGATTGCCTTCCAAAGTAAGTAAGTGAAATTTCAATGGTAAGTTAAACTGATTGTGATCATTTGTGGGAAAACTATGACAGCTGCCTGACTGTGAAAATCAATGTCCTTCACGAGACAGTGGTCCAATAATTGAGACAGTCAACTCTTGATGTCTTCTGTCAAGGACTAACAAGCCACTTAAAGCTGCAGGTTACATTCACAGTGCAACGGGTGTGATGGGCAAAAAACACACCAAACATCCTAAAGAATAAACAAGAAGGAAACATTAACTTCATACAATAATGTGAGAAATTAGATGCAACAAAATAGGAGACAATGTTTCATAACAAGTTGTGTGTCGTGTGTGAAGAGCATTTTGGAGTTAGTAGGGTACTGAAATTTGCGTAAAGTCAGAACTTTTATTTTTTTTGACAACAATGCAAATTTTATGTAAACCTTGTCTAAAATTGTCAATGTATTCTACAGTACAAAATGCCAACTTTAACAAAGAGTAAAATCCTTCTAAAGCTTCGCAGCTCAACTTGTAAACTGTACATTTTATTACAAGTTATTTCAGAAGCAGCATTTAGGTAGACGAGGTCAAATTACTTAAAATGTTGTGGGTCTTTAGTAGAAATCATTAATTTACAAACAGTATGACAGCTGACCAGGTGCTTCTGTTACATTACATGATGAATCTTTTCTTTATTGCCTGCTGGCTTTGCCATTTTCATGTGTCTCCATTCTATAACACACAGAAACACAAGTTGTCAATCTAAAGCCATTGTTAAAAATGTTTGAATTACAAGTATATGGTTACACCGCTAAGACTCTACAAAGCAATGTCATACAAATATTACATACTATCATAGAAGAGTGAATCAAAATAAAAATAATTTTCAACTCCCATTCTTTCAAAGAGTTTATCTAACATTTTACCATCCCATTAAGTGTAATGAATAGCCAAGACTTATCGCACAGATGAAGGTATGTACAAAAATGTGAAAATGCTACTGACCCGTTTTCTTCTTTAAGATGCTGGTACAACTCAGCTTTGTTGTTAACAGAATTCAAGCGACCAGCAAATTCTTGATGCTTTCTTGAATTTGCTGTGTTGATTCTATTAGTCCACATTGCAAGCAAGGAAATTGGACCTGGAAAATTGAGACAGATGAATGGAAAAAATAAATCAGTTCTTTCCTCACACTTCAGGTACCTTCCAAGTCCTTACCTGCACCTATAAACGTATAGCACGTAGTATCCTGCCAATTGTTTAAATTAATCTTAAACTCAGCAGTTACAGAATTTTCCTGAGAGACACGGGCAAAAGGTGGTGCTGGCGAGAACAGATACAAACATTTCTTTCTCATAACAGCTGCACATCAAGTGCGTACAAAACCCATTGGAGGTGCAAAGTGAGGTTACACTATTTAAAAAATGCAACAGCTTGTAAGGATTTGGAATGAACTGCCTGAAGGGTCCTGGATACGGATTTGATAGCTTTCCAAAAAGGTTAAAATACTTGGGAAGAAACAAGGTTGTTGGGATTCTGGAAAAAATCCTTGGATCACAGACTAACTGGGTTTGTTCAGTGCAAGAGCTAGCAAAAAACTTGAAGGGCCAAATGGTATCCTTCTGAGCTGTGCTATTTGATGATCTTTGTTTGTGTGCCTACAAATCCCGACCTTTTATTATCACACTTTTGTCAGCTGAGTTCTATTATAGATTGCGGCCCATACTAACAGAATTGTTAACCTGAATTTGTCACATGACATTTACATTCTCCCATCAGTAGTGATACTGTAGCATGTCAGTTGTGCAATTGCCAGATCCTCAGACTGTACGGCCAAGAGTTCCGAACACCATAGCACCTCTATTTCCCAAACTGCCACCGTTTTTGCCGCTATATTTGTTGTTTATAACGGATTTCATAAACATTAGAAATTATGAATTAGACGTGTGGAGTAAATAACATCCACACACCTAGCGTCATACTCTCCAACTTCATACAATGTCTCTTTTTAAGACAAGCAATCTGAATCTCTTTCCCCATTGTGTCCAACAATTCTGTGGCTTTATATCATATTATAAAGAATATATTCAGACTACATTTTGCACAGCATGAAATGATATTTTGCTACACTTTAATCTATTGTATTATGCACACATTGAATACAGGATAGAATCATAACTAGGTTAACAGATACTTGCAAGTAACACAGCTTCTCACCTTTAACCTTTTCAGGAGGTTGTATTTCTCCGATGCTAACTCGGGGTTTCTTATTCAGGGGTTCAGGGGAGTCCGGAGAGTCCTTGATTATCTCTGCTTCAGCCAACTCCTCTTTTTCTCGTTCCAGTGTTCCTTTTAGGCTTTACAAAAAAAAAGACTCAAATGTTTATCTGTGACTGCATACACATACCGTCAAATCACACTGCATTAGATCACTTATATTGAGAGGGTGACACAAGCTTAAATATTTCAGAACACTAGTAAAACACACCAGAGCAGCTGGTGACAAACAAAACGCCAGTGCTGCTGTGAGGATAGGGTGAACATGGTAACCACCCTTCCTCCATTAAGACAATAGAAGGCATTACCCTGAGTTTATTTTATGTATTTTTTTTGTCAGTACAGATAGCATTTATTCCCCATACCCAAGTACCATGAAATTATTAAGAGTCAACCACCATAGAGAGGGCAGGAGTGACAT
This sequence comes from Chiloscyllium punctatum, assembly GCF_047496795.1. Taxonomy (NCBI): domain Eukaryota; kingdom Metazoa; phylum Chordata; class Chondrichthyes; order Orectolobiformes; family Hemiscylliidae; genus Chiloscyllium; species Chiloscyllium punctatum. The sequence goes on from NC_092782.1 coordinate 16,228,639, forward strand.
TGGAACATGAACAGTGGTAAACTTCCTTTCACGAAGACGACAGATGAAGCTTTTATAACAAAGCAGCAGCTTACATTGTTACTTGCTGCCTATATTATAGCCCACAAACAACCAGATCAATTCTGTTCAAATTGTGGAAAATTTATACTCCATAGGTTACTGAACCAGCACTATAACCAATACCTTATGGAAACTTCGACATATTTCCAGCTACGGAAACTCCACCAGAAAAAAAAACACTGGGATGGGAAGAGATCATGACAGAGGTAATCTGCCTTCAATAACTTCTGGAAAGCAGTGCAAGATCAAAGAAGAAAATAAAACCAATACAGAATAATGGATTTACTGCTGGAAATTTAAACTGAGGCATATCATTTTCCAAAAGAATTAGACCCATATTGCTTATAGTTGGACTGTCAGCGCTTTTGCACATTACACATATTGGACAACTTACACTTCAAAATTTGCTATTTCATAGCTAATGTCCCCACTAGTGACCGTACAAAGATATCTTGTAATCGGTTTGATGGGAGGTATTACTGGAACTGTCTATTGTTCTATACAATTGCTGAACTGACAAGATATGCTGACTCCATATCAAGGCTTGCTGCAGAGATTAGTTAGCTCTTCCCAGCTTCTATCCTGCTAGATTTTCTATGTGGTTACATTAAGTGTAATAGCCAACTGCAGTTTATCAAAATACCCAGTGTATTTCACAGACTTATTGAAAACAATGACTAATCAGCAATAATAGCAATAATCTATAAAATACTATATACTCTTTGCTAAGTTTATCCAGTGCCCAATTTAAATGGAGGTCCTTTACATCATATGATCTGTATTTATAAACACATCCTGTAGGTCCTGCCTTACTGATGAACAGCAGTGTAAAGACCTATTTCTACATGGTGCAACTGCAAGTGTAAGTGATGTTGCAGAATTGTTTTTCCTGATATGTTCATCAGTAAGGCAGGACAGGTTGCACCTGAACCAGAAGGGCACCAATATCCTGGGAGGTAGGTTTGCTAGCACTCTTCTGGGGGGTTTAAACTAATTTGGCAGGGGGATGGGATCTGGATTTGTAGTCCAGCAAGTAGGCTAGCAGTTTGTCAGGACGTCCAAGAGTATAGGGAGGCTGTGGAGAAGGTAGCACTGACAGGGAATACTTGTGGACACAGAGATGGGCTCAAGTGTGTATACTTCAACGCAAGGAGTATCAGAAATAAGGTGGGTGAACTTAAGGCGTGGATCGGTATCTGGGACTACAACGTTGTGGCCATCACGGAAACGTGGATAGAAGAGGGACAGGAATGGTTGTTGGAGGATCCTGGTTACAGATGTTTCAGTAAGATTAGGGAGGGTGGCATTGCTAATTAGAAATGGTATAATGGCTGCAGAAAGGCAGTTCGAGGGGGATTTCCCTTTGAAGGTAGTATGGGCTGAAGTCAGAAATAGGAAAGGAGCAGTCACCTTGTTGGGTGTTTACTATAGGCCCCCCAATAGCAACAGAGATGTGGAGAAACAGATTGGGAAATAGATTTTGGAAAGGTGCAGAAGCCACAGGGTAATAGTCATGGGCGATTTCAACTTCCCAAAGATTGATTGGAAGCTCTTTAGATCAAGTAGATTAGATGGGGCGGTGTTTGTGCAGTGTGTCCAGGAAGCTTTTCTAACTCAGTATGTAGATTGTCCGACCAGAGGGGAGGCCATATTGGATTTGGTACTTGGTAACGAACCGGGATAAGTGATGGGCTTGTTAGTGGGTGAACATTTTGGTGATGGTGACCACAATTCTGTGACTTTCACCTTGGTTATGGAGAGAGATAGGTGCGTACAACAGGGTAGGTTTTACAATTGGGGGAAGGGTAAATACGATGCTGTAAGACAGGATCTGAGGAGCATAAGTTGGGAGCATAGGCTGTCAGGGAAGGATGTCGTGGAAATGTGGAACTTTTTCAAGGAACAGATACGACGTGTCCTTGATATGTATGTACCTGTCAGACAGGAAAGAGATGGTCGTGTGAGGGAACCTTGGTTGACGAGGGAGGTTGAATGTCTTGTAAAGAGGAAGGAGGCAGCTTACATAAGGTTGAGGAAACAAGGTTCAGACAGAGCGTTGGAGGGATACAGGATAGCCAGGAGGGAGCTGAAGAAAGGGATTAGGAGAGCTAAGAGAGGGCATGAAAAATCTTTGGCGGATAGGATCAAGGATAACCCCAAGGCATTTTATGCGTATGTGAGAAACATGAGAATGACGAGAACGAGGGTAGGTTCGATCATGGACAGTAGTGGGAGATGGTGTATTGAGTTGGAAGAGATAGGAGAGGTCTTGAATGAGTACTTTTCTTCAGTATTTACAAACGAGAGGGACCGTATTGTTGAAGAGGAGAGTGTGAAACGGACTGGTAAGCTAGAAGAGATCCTTGTTAGGAAGAAAGAGGTGTTGGGTATTTTGAACAACTGGAGAATAGACAGGTCCCCCGGGCCTGACGGGATATACCCTAGGATTATATGGGAAGCAAGAGAGGAAATTGCAGAGCCGTTAGCAATGATCTTTTCGTCTTCACTGTCAACAGGGGTGGTACCAGGGGACTGGAGAGTGGCGAATGTTGTGTCCCTGTTCAAAAAAGGGAATAGGGATAACCCTGGGAATTAAAGGCCAGTTAGTCTTACTTCGGTGGTAGGCAAAGTAATGGAAAGGGTACTGAGGGATAGGATTTATGAGTATCTGGAAAGACACTGCTTGATTAGGGACAGCCAGCACGGATTTGTGAAGGGTAGGTCTTGCCTTACAAGTCTTATTGAATTCTTTGAGGAGGTGACCAAGCATGTGGATGAGGGTAGAGCAGTGGATGTAGTGTACATGGATTTTAGTAAGGCATTTGATAAGGTTCCCCATGGTAGGCTTATGCGGAAAGTCAGGAGGCATGGGATAGAGGGAAAATTGGCCAGTTGGATAGAAAACTGGCTAACCGGTCGAAGTCAGAGAGTGGTGGTAGATGGTAAATATTCAGCCTGGAGCCCAGTTACAAGTGGAGTTCCGCAGGGATCAGTTCTGGGTCCTCTGTTGTTTGTAATTTTTATTAATGACTTGGAAGAAGGAGTCAGAGGGTGGGTCAGTAAATTTGCAGACGATACGAAGATTGGTGGAGTTGTGGATAGTGAAGGGGGCTGTTGTCGGCTGCAAAGGGACTTAGATACGATGCAGAGCTGGGCTGAGGAGTGGCAGATGGAGTTCAACCCTGTCAAGTGTGAGGTTGTCCCTTTTGGAAGGACAAATAAGAATGTGGAATACAGGGTTAACGGTAGGGTTCTTCGTAAGGTGGAAGAGCAGAGGGATCTCTGTTCATAGATCTTTGAAAGTTGCCACTCAGGTGGATAGAGCTTGTAAGAAGGCCTATGGTGTATTAGCGTTCATTAGTAGAGGGATTGAATTCAAGAGTCGTGAAGTGATGTTGCAGCTGTACAGGACCTTGGTTAGGCCACATTTTGGAGTACTGTGTGCAGTTCTGGTCGCCTCACTTTAGGAAAGATGTGGAAGCTTTGGAGAGGGTGCAGAGGAGATTTACCAGGATGTTGCCTGGAATGGAGAAATAGGTCGTACGAGGATAGGTTGAGTGTGCTAGGCCTTTTCTCATTGGAACGGCGAAGGATGAGGGGTGACTTGATAGAGGTTTATAAGATGATCAGGGGAATAGATAAGAGTGGACAGTCAGAAACAACAGTGTTACAAGGGGACATAAATTTAAGGTGAAGAGTGGAAGGTATAGGGGGGATGTCAGGGGTAGGTTCTTTACCCAGAGAGTGGTAGGGGCATGGAATGTGCAGCCTGTGGGAGTGGCAGAGTCAGAATCATTGGTGACCTTTAAGCAGCAATTGGATAGGTACATGGATAGGTGCTTAAGCTAGGACAAATGTTCGGCACAACATCGTGGGCCGAAGGGCCTGTTCTGTGCTGTATTGTTCTATGTTCTATGTTGTTAACCTTAAATTATGCTGTTCATAAGGTTACTAGACTTTCTTAACAACTTGCATGTAAACACCACCTTTAATACAATAAATCCTCCCAGAGCACTTCACTGGGGTGTTATAGAACATAAAACTGTCAAGAATGACACCAGAAACTCTTCATTTCTCAACTTGACCGAAGCACTTCATTCCATATGTTGCAAGGCTCTACAGATTGTGCTTAAAAAACTTGGATGCCCAAGAAAATTCATAAAGAAATTGCAGAATTTAGATGATTTGATGACAACGGGTTAGGGAGATCTGTAACAAATGCCTCTAATATCCAGTGTCAGATCATGCTGTGTGATAGCCTATTACAACGCATTCTTATCAAAGAGCAACAGGCCAATTGCGTCGGTATTAAAATTAACAATATTTTAATTTCAATAGGATTCTGCCATTAATAGATGGAAAGCTCGATAATCTTAGTTGCTTTCATGCCAAAACAAAATTGTCCACTCTCAACATAAACGATCCACAGTTTATAGGTGACTGCAGTGTTACTACTCAATCTACACCAGATTCGCAAGCTCCCCCAGTCTCTTCCATATTGCTGTCCTTGCACACCACAAAGCTCCTATCAACCCAGCTCGAAGGTCTGAGGATTCAGCATCAGCATCTTTAGTGGCATGTAGACTTAGGGCGAAAATCCATGACTAAATTGCTATCCTCAAACCAAGGGACAGCTGATGATAAAACAAAATTTGACAGCAGGCAAAATAAGGAAATATTAGGTTAGATGACCAAACTTTCAGAATTAATTTAGATATAGATTTCATTGTCATGTGTACTCAAGTACAGAAGTACAGTGATAAGTGTCTAATTTCACCACACACACTTGTCATCTTCGGTACAAAAGGTCCCTAGGTACAAAACATTCAGGTACAAAGTAGTAAAAGAAACGAAGTTAAAAAGTCAAGCTTCACAGACTTTCATAGAATAAGCAGAAAAATAAAGAAATAATGTAATAGTTAACATTAAAGTCCTTCTTAATATCAACTAGAAAAATAAAGGCCAAACAAGTAAATTTTAACAGAGAAAACAAGGAGTAAAAGGCCTTGGCAGCGGAGATCATGGTTACCAATAAATGTGAATTTTAAAACCATGGCCCAGAGAACAAAACAATATTTCTGTCTATCATTCAAAACAAGATTAAATTTCCCCAATCAGCAGCACTCTCTCCTGGTGGGCTACCACACCAGAGATTGCTTTGTCAGTAAAAGGTGACAGATAGTGCAACATCATTAGCAGGGAACCTTTGCTGCTGCTTCCAGAGTGAATCAGGCTCCTTTCATCCCTGACAGCAGCCATCTTACATCCTTATAGGAATGGCAATGCCAATTGGTGCTGAGCTATGAGTAGCCATACAGTGGGGTACTTCATTCTATGCTTGGGTGAAGGCATATAAAAACTGGTTACCAGAGAAGTGCTTAATTGCTGATCTGTTCCCATTAATTGAGGTGGTTGGTATGGTCAACTGAGGAAAGACATCCTGTCCGCAGGCTAACCAATTCATGAAATGGGAGATTTTTGCAACAAAATAATGATGCCTATTAAAATTAATTTCGTAAGAGGAGTACCTTGAGACAAAAGTAACACCTTGAGTGATAGCTTGCTTACTAATATCAATTACCTCTTCATTTCAACAAGTCTGTACTCACCGCTCAGAATCTTGCCAAGATTTCTCAGGCTCATAATCTTTCACTACTTTTTCTGATTTATCTTCTTTATCTTCTCTCTTCCTACGGCTCTTCTTCCGCTCCTCCTCTTCAGGCGGCTTACTCCTGCAAGCTAGTAGACATTCCAGAACGCGCTGATGCTTCTCGGAATTGTTTAAGTGGGCTCTGACCAGGGTTTCCAACTCATTCCACATTATCCGGTACTGTTCATCTCTGCAAAGGAAATTGGAAGGCCATAGTTGGATAGAAGTAGCAAAGGAACTTCAAAATATTTAATTATTAAACTGCATTAACATAATTAGACTCATGATCTACACCCCACAATGTTCAAATAAGTGGCTACAGAAATAGTAAATGCAATGATAGTAATCTTCTGAGATTCTACAGTTTCTGAAATGGATTCTCCAGTTTGCAAACAGCAAGTATAACCCCACTACTTAAGAAAGGAGGGCAAGAGAATAAAGGGAACCATACCTGTTAGCCTAACACAAGCTGTAAAGAAATTGGTACAATCTATAAGAAGGATTGAGAACAGGGCCTGTGTTAAAATGGCAGGCGTTCGAAGCAGTAATTGTTATGGGGAACTCTTCTGTCAGGGGCACAGACAGGGGATTCTGCAGCCGTGAGAGAGTGTTCAGGATGGTATGTTGACACTCCAGTACCGGGCTCAAGGATGTCTCAAAATGATTGCAGCATAATGTCAAAGTGGAGAGTGAGAAGCCGGAATATTCTAAGTAATAGTGAGAATAGAGAGATAGATGAGGATTGTTCTGAAGCTAAACGGAGCAAATTAATTAGAAAACATAAGCAACAACAAGTCAGAGAACAAGGTAACTCTGAATAATTAACCTGTATTTATTTCAATGTAAGGGGTTGTATGGGAACATGGGACTGAGACATCATTGCTATTATAGAAACAAGGCTGAGGGAGGGACTGGACTGGCATCTCAATGTTCTGGGGTTTAGACACTATAGGAAGGATAGAAAGGGAGGCAAAAGACAGAGAGAGTGGCATTTGTTTTTTTTTAAATCATCATAGAACCCCTATAGTGTGGAAGCAGGCCATTTGGCCCATCGAGTCCATACTGACGTTCCAGACCTAACCTAACCCCTCCCACCCCCGCAAACGGTGAACACGGTGCAATCATCGGCGAACATCCCCAATTTTGACCTTATGACAGAGGGAAGGTGATTGATGAAGCAGTTGAACACTGTTGGGCCAAAATTATTGTTGAACAGAGAGACTACGGGGTTCAGGTTATATAGTTCTTTGAAACTGCATCACGGATGGACAGGATGGTTAAGGCAGTGTTTAGTATGCTTGCCTTCATTGCTCAGACCTTTGAGTAAAGAAGTTGGGATGTCATGTTGAGGTTGCACAGGATGTTGGTGAGGCCACTTTTGGAATGTGTGCATAGTTTTGGTCACCTACTATAGCAAGGCTATTATTAAATTGGACAGTGTGCAGAAAAGATTCACCAGGATGTTGTCAGGACTGGAGGGTTTGAGTTATAAGGATATGCTGGGATTTTCTTCCCTGGAGTGCAGGAGGTTGAGGGGTCTCTCAAATCAGAGCACACACAAGGTGAATAACAAAGGTCTTTAGCCTAGGGTGGGTGTTCAAAGCTAGGGGGCATATTTTTAACGTGACAGAAGAAAGGTTTAATGGGGCCCTGAGGAGCAACGCTTTTAAGTGGAATGAACTGCCTGAAGTGGGAGATGCAGGTACAGTTACAACATTTTTATGACATTGAAAGATACATGAATAACAAAAGTTTAGAGGGATATGGACTAAACACATGCAAATTGGACTAGTTTAGTTTGGGAAACTTGGTTGGCATGCCTGAACTGGACCGAAGGGTCTGTTTCCATGCTATATGACTATGAGTCAGCAAAGTCAATGTGGATTTATAAAATAAAAATTTTGTTTCACAAACTTGAACTTTGTAAGAATGCAACTAGCAGAAAAGATATAGGGGTTAACCAGCAAATGTAGTATACTTAAATTTCCAGAAAGCTTTTGAGGAGGTCCTACATGCGGTTAATAAACAAAATTAGAGCACATGGAACTGTACTGTGAACTGGTTAACAGACAGAAAGCAGTGTGTAGGAATAAATTGGTTGTTTTCATTCTGTCAGATTGTGACTTGTGGAGTACCATAAAAACCAGTGCAAGGGCCCCAATCTATGTCAGTGATTTGAATGTAGGGATTAAATGTAATATTTCCAAATTTGCAGTTTATATAACAAGGTGGAATGAGAGTTGCTAGAAGAGGCTGCGTGAGTAGGCAAAGCTTTACAGATGGAATGCAATGTTGTGAAATGTGAGGTTATTCACTTTGGTCAGAAAAACAGAAACAGTATTTCTTAAATGGTGAGTGGCTGGTATTGTTGAACTTCAAAGGGACTTGGATGCCCTTGTTCACGAGTCACCAAACGTTAACATTCAGATACAGCAAGTAACTGAGATGTTGGCCTTTATCACACAAGAATTTGAATATAGGAGTAAAATGTCCAACTGCAATTATATTGGGAGATTTGGTAAAATTAAGCTGGAGTATTGCATACAACTTTGGCGTCCAATCCTCTGGAAGGATATAATGGCCACAGTGTGTGTCCAACAAAGGCTCAACAAACTAATTCTTGAGATGGAGGGATTGTTCTATCACAGCAGACTAAACAGACTGAGACTTTATTCTCTGAAGTTGAGAAGAATGAGAGGTGAACTCATTCAAACATACAGAAGTCTTACAGGGCTTATCAGGTTCCATGCAGAAAGGACATTCCTAGACCAGGGACAAAGTCTCAGAATAAGTAGGTCATTTCGGACTGAGATGAGGAGGAAATCCTTCACTTAGAGGGTTGTGAACCACCAGAATTCTCTAGTCGAGGCTGGGGGAGACTCTGTCATCAAGTATGTTTCAGAGTAAGATGGATAGATTTCTAGGAATTAAAAACAGTATACAGATTGAGCAAGAAAATGGTGCTAAAGCAGAAAATGAGCCAACTGAATGGAATAAAGGGGATAAATAGCCTCCTCCTGCTTCTGTTTCCAATGTTCTTACAAAAAGCGAACTGCTGCCATTTAATCCAGTTGTTTATCAAGGTGGCGTGGCCTCACTAGTAAGTACACTTTCACTTGCTAGTGAGTTGAACATATGCAAACAAGCAGAGACTGTCCTTCACCAGCTCTCTCGCTGCAGAGCTACTGCTTAATGTATAGCCCATGACACAAATTTGAGACCACACTCAATAACACACAATATTGATATGACACTTCAGGGATCATATAATGACATGACAAATCCCAAATCGAATGACTGAAAATGATGGTTTAATTTACTGAAAACTGCTTCACGCTGACAATATATATATTATGCAACTAACAAGCAATCAATTTTGAAGAAATAGTCCTTTTCACTGGAGGATTGGTTGGTTTAGTACACAGAAACTCTGCTGCAAAATACACAGTTTGCTGGAGATCCCACTTCCAATTCAGGTTGACATTAGCTCCAAAATTTTAAACAGATAAAAGTACACGTAGTATTTCTTGAAGAAAACACACAAATGAAGGAACATTATAATAATCTTTCTACTTATTGATTGAGATTTAAAGCAGATTAGAAGAAGCACAAAAGATTAAGCTATAGATAATGATACCAAAAGAATGGAAACACTGAATTCTGGTAGGGATGGGCAAAGTGAACATTGGATGCAGAGCTCCAAAAGGTAACTGAACCAGCACAAAAGCAATGAGGCTGGATCAGAAAGACAGGAGACGAATGTGAAAAGGAAAATTCTACCATGGACAAACAACACAGTAAAATAAAGAGACTGTAACAGGCTCCTGGGACAAGCAGTACAAGTGTTGGTATGGGGCTTTGTCAGGGTAGGTAGGTATTAGAGTTGCAAAATAGAAAATATTTTAACTCATTGATAGCATGCCTTTGCTGTAAATGACATGCCGAGTCACTTCACAGAAACACTTCAATGCTAAATGTCTCTCACAATTCAGAGATAATCAAAAGTCTTGGCTAGAAAGAGGTAGGTTTTAAAGTAACACATTAAAAAGCAAGCAAGGTAGAGGGGTTTAGGGAGAGAACACCCAGAGCTTAGTGCCCAGGGGGCTGAAGTTAAGTTTCTTTTGAGGAAAACAACAAATATCACATTAAAAACTGGACATGTCCACAGCAAAACTCTGGCTAGCTGAAATGAAGTATTAGAAAATTAAAATTCACTCTTAAGGAAACGTGTTACCTTTTGGAGCCTTTGCCTCTGGTGCCAACTGTTGAAATGGGCAAGTGATCATTTTTTCTTTCCATATCTACCAAATTGTAGATAGTTTTTTGACAATTAAGGACATCGTCATCAGTTAGGCTCTCCTTCACAATTAGACTGGCTAAAGGTACAACCTGGGCATCAAAAAGAAAAAGAGAAAACATGAGTAAATTGAACAAACAGGTAATTGGCAGCTTTGAACATACCAGGGAGCAACAGCTAGAAGTATCTTTTCTGTTAAACACCTCCCTCCACTTGCATTAGCCAGCAGCCCATTGTGGATAGTGGATCATGCTGTCTTGCAAAGGGAGACCAGTACCAGGTAGAAATGCATTGATAAGGTCAGAATTCTCAAATAAGTTCACTCCTAACCCATAGTGCCGTAAGTGAATTTCAATGGTTGGTTTCTTGGTGGTCACATTTAAAGTGCCAGGAAACATTAGCCTAACACAAAAACTTATACAGTGCTTGTGCAGATACTAAAATAAATACTGCCAGGTAAACGTAAGCATCCCTAGTTCAAGCCCTTTTCCAGGGCTTGAGCAGAAAATCTGAGCTGATATTCTATTTTAGCACTGTGTACAATAGTGTCAAAGGTACTGATCTCAACCACAGCTTTGTCAGACCTCTCCAGTAGATTAGCCAATTAGAATCCGATAATAATATTTCAGGGAGGAGAAAGTTTCCCTGTGTACTAGCCAACATTACCCCAAAAACACATCAACTGGTAACATTCTTCTCATCATTATCCTTTAAGTAATGTGACAGAATTTTATGTAAATATATGCTAGTCCATCTTGTGTTGAAACATGAATGACCAACCTACTTTTTGCAGACCAACCAAGACATATTATTTCATTTTAACCAATGAAAATTCAAATTGGAAATTTGGACCATTGCTTTAAGAATATCCTTGATATTAGAATAACTCTGCACCAGTTCTGAAATAACTTTATATCCATAAATAGTCACAGTCCCAACAGAATCCAGCCAGCAACATTTACCAACAAGGTCTGCAAAATAAAACTGCTCAAAGCGTGCAATTGCAGAATGCAGTAATTCCTCACTTAATACCTTAAATTATATTCTCGGAAAGCACATTTTAAATGAAAAAGCTAAGTGAATCAAGGATTCCCATTGGAATCAATGTCAAAAAGCGTCATTTCTAACCACAAAAAAAATCAATGTACAAGTTGAACTGGTGTACCCTAAACGCACAGCACTGTGCATTTCCAGCTGAAACTACTTGCAAATAAATTGTTAAATATAAAAGAATCAGTGCACAAATCCAAGTTAATGCCAGGTGATGATATTTCCTTCATTCAAAATAACCTTAATAAAACTTGTAGAGACTTTGACAGAGAACACTTATTCCTTTAGTATTCAAGGTTCTCTATTTTAATTAGTTTCAAGTGACACAATGACAGATGATACGCATGCTGTGCACTTTTACAGGGATTTAAGTGACTTATCATTTACCCCCGCACATATTTAAGAAAGTAAGAGTCACCTCAGGTCAATTCTCTAAATACTGTCTAATATTTCTTGAAACAAAATAGGCATCCTTTAAAAATAATCTGCTGAAACAAATCTTACCAGAGTTAAAATACCAATGTTCATTTTGTACAAAGTAAACTGTCCTCTCATCTGTGGAATAAGCAGAATCTCTCCTCCTGCCCTGACTTTCAAACTTTTGATTCCTACCACTTGGGGAGCACTTGGAAGTCAGGTGATCAATGCCCACATGCAAACATCACCAAATGTAAGGAACGTTGAGACTTTAAAGTGCTCCTTACTGCCTCTGCAATGTTGCTCAAAACAACATAGGGAACTACAGTACATCAGGAGGAAGTGTTCTTAGCTCGGTCAACTTTTAACAACTTTAATTTCCAATAGGTCATATATAATGTGAACTATGTGTCATAAGACCATCACTGAAGGAAGAGAACTAATTAATTCTCATTCAAAAGTCATTGCCTTTGTATTTAATTAAAATATGCCATATTGCTAAATCGTGCTGCTCCAACGCTTTGAAAGTTGCACAGTACAGGTGGACATTGATCCCATTACCTGAGGATGAACACCAACAGCATGCTCAACTTGTGGAAATTGCATGTGAATCAACAGAAATTTTCTTACAGCCTGCATGTTGAAGATTGTAGTCTGAGATATAATCATTGGCCAATAGCGTGTATGCCTCTCCAGCTGGGCCTTTGCTCTCTCGAGTGGCACTTCCATACTTCCATCCATCAGATAGCCCCTCTCCATTACAGGAGTTAACCGGTTTTCCCTCATGAACTCACCAAAGTCCTAATAAAACAAAAACAGTACCGTGAACCCAGAACACTGGATGTGATACTGATCTTCTTGAATTCAAGTCTCTTTTTAAAAATGAACATTTATAACAACTCCAATGTTTGACTGTAATAAAAAGGATAGACCATCAACCATACCTATAGGATTAGATTTTAAGTTCTCTCACCAGACTTCTAATTTGCCAGTTGGAGATGTGCTGTCCAGGGGTATGATTCTGATATAGGGCCCTGTGCATTGCTGACATATGAGAGGTCCTGGGTTCAAATCCTGGACAAGCCCTCATTTCATTTTGTCAGCACAGACCAGTTTGGGCCAAAGGGCCTGACTCTGTGCTGTAGGACTCTGACTAATAACAATAAACTGGCATTTGGATTCTTCTTGTCCCATTTATATTACACATTATTTATGTCTTACACAAAGGAGTATCTTGCACAGAATCGAAAATCTAACAGAAAAATAAGTGCAGGAAGCTAGCCTGCTGACTCAGTTGTTAACAGTGAGGTGTCACAGAACCAGAGTTAGGAGCTCCAGCCTAATTCTTGTTCTGTGTCAAGTCAGCTAGGATAGCAGAGCAGCTTAACAATGGCCACTGGGTTACCAAGTTAAGGATGACAAGAATCGGGAAGGGTTGAAAAATGTGGTGCTGGAAAAACACAGCAGGCCAGGCAGCATCCGAGGAGGAGAATCGACGTTTCAGGCATAAGCCCTTCTTCAGGAATGAGGCTGGTATGCTAAGCGGGCGGAGATAAAAGGTAGGGGGGAGGGGCGCTGGGAATTCGATAGGTACCTATCGTATTCCCAGCGCCCCTCCCCCAAATTCCGTCCCCCCCCTACCTTTTATCTCAGCCCGCTTGGCACACCAGCCTCACTCCTGAAGAAGGGCTTTTGCCCGAAACGTCGATTCTCCTGCTCCTCGGATGCTGCCTGGCCTGCTGTGTTTTTCCAGCACCACATTTTTCAACTCTGGTACTCCAGCATCTGCAGTCCTCACTTTCTCCAAGAATCGGGAAGGGTCCACATTCCTGACCAATACACAGTAATCCGAACTGGAATGGCTAATGATCAGACAGACAGAAGGAGGAAGGGAATTGAATCAAACAGCCTACTGATACACAACATCTCAAACCAGATGACTAAGAGTTGGCCAAGGCATCAGAAAGTGCCCATGTCGCTATACCCAAACATCAGTGTCCATGGGAGGGGAAAATCTGTGACCATTTCTTTCAAACATTAGCACGCTTTAGTGTAACCTGTGTTGTTAATCAGGACAAATTTGATACTCTTGATAACCCAAGACGATCAGAGAGGAGTTTTATAGTCCATCCCTCAATTTGCTTGTTTTTTGATTACACGTTTGATGGATAAGGAGTTTATTACAGGCTGCTGTCTGCAGGACATTTGTCTTCAGTGCCATTTGTGTAGATTTGTATGGATCTAGGTAGAGTCGTCCAAATTTCGAGTTTAAGTGGAGCGTAAATAAATCTCAGGTTATTATTGTGCAGACACACACCATGGAGAATCAAATGAAGTGATTCTGCATTCAGCTTAGCTAATGCAGATACAGTACAATGCATCTACAATATTACTGCATTTGAAGACAAGTACTCTGTGTGCCATTAGAGAATGCATTAAAGATTCAATTCTTGACACAATCAATAATGAATTAGAATTTGATTAGAAGACAGAGGTGGTCAGTTTCAAATAAACAGGAACTTAATGCTTTTATAAGTATATGGAAGGCTATTTTAAGAATTGATGTAAATTTGTTCAAGCATCAACTTTTTTCATTTTACATTGCTAATTTAGTTTTTAAGCAGCCAGTCCGTACTGACTATTATTGATATCAGGACATAAGAACAAATTAGAAATACTTATATTTTTGCAAAGTGACTAACCGTAATCCTGTAATCAGTAACCCTTCCTCCACACCCTTCACTAATCGATGGGGGGTCCTCCAGAATGGAACGAACACTGCTTAAAACATGCAGGAAAATCTCACCACCATGGCTGCAAAGCATGTGACTAATCACTTTGGAACCCGACTTACGTGGCTGTTCCAACAAAACTGATCGACCTGACATATACAAAAGGATATAAGTATTAGTTTTTATATTAAAAAAACACATTAGTTTCCTACACTGCAACATTACAACAGTAACCCATTTCAATGATACTTCATTAACTGTTTCATGTTTCAAAGTCCCAAACCTTTGAAAGGTGGCAGAGAAATACAAGTGCTTCCTTTTAGGAATAGTGCAAGTAGGCAAAGTGGAAGTTGATTTACAAAGGGGTAGACTATACACACGCACTAAAGAGACTGTGCAAGCAATTAATGTTGCAACAACATTCTTTCACACACTACATAAGCAATGTCACATGTAAACTGCAGAAGGAGAACCAAGCTCTGCAGTTTCAGATAAGAATTTTCATCAGTTTGATTTATCTAGCAATGAAAATTATTCACATAGACATGTATGGACTGGAATCCCTAAGGTTGCCACAACTTTAACTCAGCTCCCTCAAAAACAAAACAAAAGGATGTAGTGAAAACACACCCACAATTCTGTTATCAGCGGAAGCAGAGTTAGCAGGATTTACTCAAACTGGTACAAACTGGATTATTTGGCTAGTTTTATTGCAATGCCAGAAGAATACGCAATACACTATTGTTTCTTCTGAATTCTCTTTTCTTCGATGCACACATGGCAGACTATGTCTGTACAAGTAGTTAAGGGCCTAAGCAACTTGAAAAAATACATGAGACACCTTTAAACAATAGAGATGCAAATAAAATATATTACAACTGAAGTCATTACTCAATTAATATTGCAGATAATTCAGCAGACTTTACAGCAAATAACAAACACAATAGATTAGCAAGAGATATTAAACTGCAAACTAAACACTATGTTTATAGAACATTTAAATAGCTAGCTAGGGAACAAGCTGGGCTATAAAGAACACCTTCATATGGAGACAGAGGACATGGTTTAATCAGTACATTGCACATGTCTTTGAAGCAAAGTATTGACATTGGAAGAGAAGGTGGAAGCTGTGAAAGGATGATAATAGGGCAGAGAAGATGGACTAAGAATGATTAGCATTCCTGTTGATCCTACATTACTGATCCTGATGAAAAGTGACTAACCGTATTAAGAAGTCAGAGCTGATGATAATCTTATCTTTACATTTAACATTCTGCTAACTATTTACATGATTAAGCTTAGCACAAGGCTGTACACAGCAGGGGAGGTCAGTTAGTTCAGGTAGTTAGAGTGTGGTGCAAATAACGCTATGGTTGTGGGTTCAATCCCCACACTGACCAGGTATGTCATTAGCATTTGCAAGATGCAAGTTCACACTTTTAATGGCGACACTGTGGCTCAGTGGCCAATTCACCCTGACCTGCACATTTTTGGACTGTGGGAGGAAACCTGAGCACCCGGAGGAAACCCTCGCAGACACAGGGAGAACATGCAAACTCCACAGAGTCAGTTGCCTGAGCCGGAAATCGCCCATAGTGTTCAGGGATGTGTAGGTTATAAGTGCTTTAGTCAGGGGTAAATATAGGATAACAAGGGGAATGGGTCTGGGTAGGTTACTGTTCAGAGGGTCAGTGTGGACGTGTTTGGCCGAAAGGCCTGTTTCCACAGTGGGGATTCTATGATTCCAGAATCACCTCTCTCCAGAATCTGCTGTAGAGTGAGATCTTGCATCACTACTAGTATAGACTGAGTATTTATGTATTTGAGTATCAACCTTTAACCATAATCAGGGACAAAGACAACAAACTTTCACAGAAAAATGAAGGAGAACTAGCATGGAATTGTTAAAGGCAAATTGCGTGAATTAAATTGACTGAGTTCTTTGGTAAAGCATGAAAGAAGAATGGTCAAGGTTCTGCAGAAGATGTTGAATACATGAACATTTGAACAGCATAGAACTCCACAACACAGTAACAGGCCCTTCGGCCCAGGATGTTGGGATAAGCATAACGCCAATTTAAACAAATCCCTTCTTCCTGCCATTGGCCCGTATCCCTCCATTTCTTGCATATTCATGTGCTAAGATAAACATTCCTTAAACACCCCTATCTTATCTGCCTGCACCACCACCCTGAGCAGAACGTTCCAGACTCCCATCATTCTGTGTGTAAGAAACCTGCCCCTCACATCTCCTTTGTACTTTCCCCTTCTCTTCTTAAATACATGACCCCTAGCATTAGACATTTCGAATCCGAGAAAAAGATTCTGACAACCAACCCTATCTATGCATCTCATGATTTTACAGACGTCTATCAAGTCACCCCTCAGCTTCTGCTGCTCCAGAGAAAACAACTAGAGTTTTTCTAGCCTCTCCTTAAAGCTCATTCCCTCTGGTTTGGACAGAGGTGGTCTGTTAGGATTGAGGTTGGTTAAGTCAGTTGGGGGAAGCAGAGGGGATTTTTGCAGACCAGAGACATCAGTTTGACTAATGTCTCTCTCCACCACCCCAAATCTTCTTCCCCAAAGAGTTCTCAGGATGTGTGATGTACTGCTTGGTGGATTTAGCTTCCATATCTTTCCAACGATATTAAAAAGAATTTGGATGGTATTTGAGGAGGAATGGACAAGATTATAGATAAAAGTCAGGGACTCAGGGATAACTATGACTGCTGTTTCAAAGAGACAGCATAGGTCCAAGAAGCTGAATTGACTTGTGCTTCAAATATCTATGATTTGGGAGTGGAAGATAGCTAGATATTTCACAGCAGAATATGGTCACAATGTTTGGAGAGATCCAATTACAAGAAAAAAAACACAACTGACATTGAAATATTCACTGCAGTCACTATCGACAGTCAGAAGGGCATGTTGTCAGGGTAATGACAAAGTAGCTGGAGGGGAAACACAGCTAAAGGTGGAGGCGAGTTAGTTGCTGTGCCTTAATTTGGAATCTACAACATTGCAGAAGATGAAGAGTCCTGCTAAGTCAGTATAACAAACAAGACAGAACTGTGAAGGAAGCAATCGGCACAATACTCTGAGCTACATGCTAACTGGCAGATGGACAAATAGTTCAGGAAAGTAATGATGTAGCTGATCAGTGTGGAGAGGAAGTGTGTTGTTCCCCCCCCCCCCCCCTCCCACCTTTCACATGCACGCGTGACAGCAATGGGACAGAAAGGAGATAGACTGTGAGGCTGAATTGTGTTTAAAAATTGGAGGCTCCAACCAGCAAGAGAGAGGAGACTGAAAAGAAATGCTAACATCTCTTCACCTTATTTTTACACTGAGCATGAAGGTCTGAGTTTGAAAACTGATGTAATTTCTATGAATAAATTCCTCTGTTCTCCTTTTGACAGAATTTGACAAGACAGCTTTGCCCCACAGACTTCTCCACAGCCAGTATCAATGCTGCTTCTCAACTTTCTGTTCATGGGTGTCATTAAAACAGAGCAAGCCAAGCAAGAATACATTTATTCACTGGAAAAATTTAGCCCGGTTTCATTTAAGATAACCTGAAAGGAAACTTGTCTACAATGTGTCCCCTTCGAATAAAAGGACTGAAAGAAACCTCAAGTGATGTTGTGAAAAGGATCTCACAAATAGCTTTCAACTCCGAGCTCAGCTCTAGAAAATCTCAAAATGACTGTTCAACATTCTGCCACATACACACTTCTGGAACAAACAACACTCACCAAATAACAACCAAAACCAGACGGTCAATCAGAGTTTAGAGATAACAAAAGAGTGATGGCCTGGGGATCACACGGTGGCCTAAATAAAGGTAACTTCACCTGGTGATTCTGACTAATCACAACTTAAACAGCTGGAAAAAGAAAAGTCATTTAATCGCCAACAAGATTTTTTTTTAAATGGTGAACTCTCATAAATCCATAAAGAATGGCTTAACGAAGATTGAGACCAAAATCAGAATATTATAATCAGTCATCTTTGCTGAAAGGGCATTGAAATAGTTTGGGAAAAGACCATCAGTTTGTGAAGCAAAATGCAACGTGTGCTTCACCACGTGAAGGAAGGAGCAGGCTTGTATCCTGATGAAAGGCCTGAAACAGTAACTGTGTTTGTCTCTCCACGGTGCTGCCACAACCTGAATATTTCCGCTGTTGCATTTTTTATTTCAGATTTCCATCTGCAGTATCCTGCTATCCAAAGAGAGAGGGGGCAGTATGGAGAATGAGGGAGGGCATTTCCAAACATGGCTACGGTCCAGCAGCACCTCTGACATCACAGCGGTATATTAAATTTTAAGTTATTTGTATGATTTGGGAAACAGCAACAATGCTATCTTAAATTTCTTTAGAGCTGGAGACCTTAATTTCAATAAAAATGGTTAACTGTCAGTCAACATGACACCATCGCTAACGTAGTCCAGAAGTACTGACTTAGAAAAGAAGTTTGACAGATTTTTTCTGAATCTTACAACTAACTTAAAGCTTAATGTAAGTGTTGCAGCCTGCTTATTTATTTTTTGCTTAGAATTAATTTAGGGTGGCACAGCGGCTCAGCAGTTAGCTCTGCTGCCTCACAGCGCCAGGGACCCGGGTTCAATTCCAGCCTCGGGCGACCGTCTGTGTGGAGTTTGCACATTCTTCCTGTGTCTGCGTGGGTTTGGTCCGGGTACTCCGGTTTCCTCCCACATTCCAAAGATGTGCAGGTCAGGTGAATTGGTCATGCTAAATTTCCCACAGAGATAGGTGCATTAGTAGGGAGTAGGTGAATGGGTCTGCGTGGGTTACTCTCTGGAGGGTCGGTGTGGACTTGTTGGGCTGAAGGGCCTGTTTCCGCACAGTAGGGAATCTAACCTAACTTTGATGTTGTTGGTTTAGCCATGTGCAGTCAGGTGCATCTCTCCGACTCTGGGACTGCAAGACTTCACAAAGATGTGGCATTGCCCCTAAATGCAGCCTTGCTATATAAGAGGACAATAGAGGTGCAGTACATGCTCAACTTAAAATGTCTTTTAATCTGAGGAAGTGCAAAGTCAAAGTTCAAGCATTAATTAAGCCCTGATACAGGAAAAAGTTTTAAGCAGTTCAGCTCAAGAAGAGTAGGATAACAAAGGGACAAATTTGGCACAGGATACTTATGCCTACGTATGTACATGTGCAAAGTTAGATTAGATCCTTTGGCAAATGAAGCAGAGAGCGGAAAGAAAGCTTGTCAAACCAGAGCTGCTGATAAATCAAATCACATGTAAGGCATGATTATGCCATGCAGAGATATTGAATAATAGAGTATTGAGTACAGGAGTTGGGAGGTCATGTTGCAGCTGTACAGGACGTTGGTTAGGCCACTGTTGGAATACTGCGTGCAATTCTGGCCTCCTTCCTATCGGTAAGATGCTGTGAAAGGGTCCAGAAAAGCTTTACAAGGATGTTGCCAGGGTTGGAGGATTTGTGCTATAGGGAGAGGTTGAATAGACTGGGCTGTTTTCCCTGGAACGTCAGAGGCTTATATACCTCTAAAAACCTTATAAAGGTTTATAAAATCATGAGGGCATGGATAGGATAAATAGACAAAGTCTTTTCCTTGGAGTGGGGGAGTCCAGAACTAGAGGGCATAGGTTTAGGGTGAAAAGAGAAAGATATAAAAGAGACCTAAGGGGCAACCTTTTCACACAGAGGGTGATACATGTATGGAATGAGCTGCCAGTGGAAGTGGTGGAGGCTGGTACAATTGCAACATTTAAAAGGAAACTGGATGGTCTATGAATATTAAGGGTTTGGAGGGATATGGGCCAGGTGCTGACAGGTGGGACTAGATTGGGTTGGGATATCTGGTCGGCATGGACAGGTTGGACCAAAGGGTCTGTTTCCGTGCTGTACATCTCTATGATTCCAACAGACAGAGACCTGTGGTCAGGAGATGATCATTCATTTAAGAAGTGGAAGGTGCCTCAGGATCAGAGAATAATCTTCGGTCTCACTCACTAGTCAGGTGATTAAGAAAATTTACATTTTTACAGTATCATCTGCAATCTGATATCAAAGTGCTATACAGCCAATCAAGTACTTTTGAAGTTTTGTCAGCTGTAATGTGGGAAACACAGCAGCCAATTTGCACCCAGCAAGTTCCAACAAAGTGATAGCATGCATAGCGATAGAACTTTTGTTTTTAAAAGTGATATTTTTGGGGATAACTTCCTCGATCTTCAAACTGGTACCACAGAATCTGTTACTTTTACCGGAAAGGGCAGCTGTCTCATCTAAAAATGTACTGGTTCCAATGCATAGCACTGAAGTATCAACTTGGATTTGTACTCTGGAGCAGGACGTGACTCTGGGCCAGAATTCTTATTACTTAGCTTTGGGAACAGTAGGGCTGGAAGGGACAGTCATTTGGGATAGAACTTTGTTCAAAACAAAATGTACCTTTACTTCTTAGAGCATGACAGCATAAATAATAGGCACAGGAGGGAACAATTTCACTCTTCCCACCTGCTCAATCATACAATAAGATAATGAGCTGATCTAACTGCGGCCTAAATTCCACATCAATGCTTAAGTTCAAATATCTAATTTGGCCATAGGTACATTCAGGCCAGCTTCCACTGTTCACTGGGGAAGAGAATCCCAAAGATTAACAACCTTCTGGGAAGGAATCCCCCCAGTGTCAGTTTTAAATGAGACATTCCTCATTGTTAAACTCTGACATCTAATTTTAGGCTCCCCCACAAGAGGAAACATCCTCTCAGCATCTACCCTGTCAAGTTCTCTCTGAATCTTATATTTCAAAACAAAAATTGCTTCTTATTTACAAAGAAAGGCTCAAATAATTAATTTCAATGGATGTAAACAAAATGGGAGAGAAAATACAGGTTCTCAAGGGGAAATCATTACCCTTCCTGTCTTTTCAATTGCAGATGGTGAAATAAATAAAAGAATTGAAACCGATGCTTTTTTAAAAATCTGGACACAACTTGGCTCCTGTCCAAAAGTGACACTGAGATAATGGGCACTAATTAGTGCTTATTTAGACCAAGTTAAAACATCCAGGACTTATTTGAACACACTCCAGAAGAATTTCCACAATAGAATATGTCTTAATTTTCTCAAAGGCTTTTGTAATATATTTACAATTTAAAATACCAAATTTTCCTACTGCATCAACGACAAATCAGCCATTTTAAATTGATTGCATTAATACTCCAATTAGAAAAACTAGTCTTTATAAATGTAGGATTCACAAACAGTATCTATGTATCAATACCATCGGTAGCAGAGGGGAGTTAGGGTAACAACTGTTGCTATTTTCAATCAATCTATTCAGACATGGACTTCTGGCCCAGAGTTAGGGACACCACCACTGTTAGACCATGATTATTATAAACCAAATACAGACAACACATATCTTCTATCTATTTCAAATTATACCTATTGATATGTTAGATATCAATACTCTTGTCAATTAAGCTGTTGCTGAGAGGAGTGTTTACAACTGGTAATCAAATCTCCCTGGTATTTGGCATAAGGTGATTCTGAGTGTGATGGAGTGGGTCAACTGCTTGTTTTTTTTTCGCAGTAAGCAATGGTGCAAAAAAGTGTTCACCATTAACCCTGGAGGATGCCATCTGCAAAGTTTGAGAACCATGTGACTAGGATTGCCCCTTTCTCTGTAACAGTTTAAATCTGGCACTAAATCAAGGGCAGCAGCACTGCTGACAATAAGTAAGAATTCAACCAAACTACAAAGCTAAAAGTATTTAAAATCTTTTAAGTGAACTTCTAGCTTATATTTTCAGGTAGAGCATTCAATGTATAACTATTAAAATAGAAATAAGCGACACAGAAAACTAATAAAGGTAATGTTTGTAAAAGACAGAATTTAAAAATAATTGCACAGAACTTTGAAATTCCACAAACATGAAAGCAGTTTTTCAGGACCAGAGTGATTACTTAGCAATAACGAAGAAGTTCGTATACCATTAAAATCCCCTTTGCAAGTCAATAAAGTGTAGCTTTTTCCAGGATTTTACAGTCAGGTGAACAGGGTTGGAATGGAAGCTCTTGTCAGTTATGATTGTAAAGGGAAATGGTAGTCTGTGGGAACCTCTGCAGCACACCACACAGAGGAGGATAAACTCATGGACAACCATCTCTGGATTCCCACATCATTGTGAATGTGCCCAAACCCCCAGAAGTTGCTGCCAGCTTCTGTGGAATTACAACAGCAAACACTGACACTACCAGCACACAGTCCTGGCTATTCTGGTTGGGACAACTTTGTTGGTAATATTGTGACTTTGTCACGATACTTTCAAATCAAATACAGAAAATACTAAATATAGAAAAATTACCCACCGTTCAGTAAGAAATTTGTTAGGCAGGAAGAGGGTCTACTGTTTACGTCTACAGGTGATATTCTGTATGCCCCTGTACAATAGTGCAACTCTGAAAGAAATATTGTATCACCATGTAAAATAGCATATTAAAAAAAAACCAACATAAATTTAAAAAACTATTCTATTTAGAAGTAAAAATATGCATTTTTTTTCACTAAGTCAAAGCATTTTACCTTCATATGGCAAAATACCCTGAGAGCCACACAGGAATGAAATTATATAGAAGAACAATAGCACAAGGACAGTCAGACAAAGCAGCTTAACTTGTTCAAGTACAGGAAACTGCACTGAAGCACAACACAATAGCTTGCTGGTCCTTAAAGTGGGACTTGGGTCAAAACAATAATGAAATAGCTCAATATGTGCATGATTTACAGAAGGACATGCCAAGCGTTTCTGGCACTCACGATTCCCTCCATTTCTTCCCCATGTCTTCTCAAGCATTTCTAAAAATTCATTTCTAGGTGTTAATGACCAGCATTCACTGACCATTCCTCACTGACCCACCTTTTCATCATTGTAGCGAAGGTTCTCCACCGCAATGGAAGAATGGCAACACAAGTACCAGTGAGTACGAGGTGTGACTTTAAAGGGATATTCAAGGTGGTTGCACCCCAATGAAACTATTGTCCTGGCCTTCTAAATTATGGAAGTCTGGGAGGTGCTGTTGAATGTGGTCGATTCTATATACTTCCAGGATCAAGTGAAGTAGAGTTCAGATTATCCTACTCTCACTTCCAATGTTGTTGCAAAGATTATGTGGGGGGAAATTTTTAACTAATCACTGACCCCACAGTAGAAAGAGAAACACAGATTAAATGAACAAATTTGGGAACCCAACATGCCTCTTTCAGTTTAGCCTCAGTGATGTACATCCTGATGGATGTGGAGCCTGATTGCATATCGACATGTCATTCCACATGACAACACAGAGTGAGTTGTCTGACTGTATTGGGATAGTCGGCATAGTAACTTGCCTTTTGTCCTTACTAGACTAGAAGTACTTTCACTTGAAATGAAGTAGCATTCAAGGCTTTGGGCTGATGCTGGAAAATGGGATTACAGCAGACTGATGCTAGATGAAACACAATAAGGTCTTTTCTCATGCTATAAAAACTCTAGGAGTGTATGCTTGTATACTTAGCTGCTCAAAGGCAACAATGCCACTACTCAAGATTACTCACTTATTCATTTCCACCCAGGCTAAGTGGAGATGCCACATTTCCTGCCTTCAAAAAACCTTTGCATCTTAAACTCAGTCTACCTTACGGGTGGAGTCATGTTGAAGTTGTGAAATGCGAATGCCTCAGGGATTTCTATCATTAGTCATATGCTACTACATGTCTACTCTCGCTGAGCTGGGCACTGATGTTGACAAGATTCGATAAGGTAGACAGGGAAAATCTCCTTTTATTATCAGATAATAAAAGGATGAGGGGACACAAGCTTAAGAATCCTGAGGGGATGTGGAGGAGACCTGCTTTGCACAGAATAGGAATGACTTGGAACTGACTGCCTATGAAGATGGGCAAAGTGAAAATGATGCATAGAATTTTTTGAACTCTCAGGTCTTTAGAAGAATAGGTGGGAGAACATAATTGGCTGAGAGGTATAAATTCACTTTCCTGATGTGGGTTAAACATAATTTCTCAAATTTCCAGGTGGATTGCATTACCCATTTTGCATACATTCACAAACTCAGTTATATATAGGTGGTATGAACCCTGGCAGGGTAGCTTTCTTCCTCCAAGCTTTGGTGAGTACAAACCTTTTTCAATTATTTGGGTCCATCATAATCAAAATGTTCCTTTGAGCAAATAATTGAGGGGCACTGGCTCTCCACCCCAATCAGCTCATGACAAACCTCAAGTCATATGCAGTCTGGCTATGTGGTTAAACACAATAGTTTTTGAGTGAAATCTGACCAAGCCAATAAGCTTACACAAACAATGCAACAACATGGCTAATGCCATCACATCTTATTAGAGCAAAGGAGATTCAACTCAAAAGGTCACCTTTGGTCTCCTGCAAGCCTTTGGTGAACAACAGGTGTAAATTCTCCGAGTTGTGATGAAAGATCAGTGACATGATGGCATGCGAGCTACTCAGTTGCAGCTCCTTTAATGCTCGAGTGTGTATCTTGGTAGATGTGAGAGAAGCAGTAACGCTGTTGTCCAGGTAGCGATATATGACTAAGTGGAATTAAGTGACAAGCACTAATTTTGCACTACGCAACAGATGGAGATGACTGGCACTCAATATCCTGTGTGACAGACCTCCACACTGTCCACCTTACAATACTAACTTTCACTCACTGCAGCAGGAAGCATTGAGAAGGCAGAGTGCAGCAGATGTTTCAACCTGTTGAGGCATTGGAATGTGGTTCTCTCAAGCACTAACCTCTGCAGCTACCTCTGTTCAGACTGCCTTCATGAGATGGAATAGCCTCCTGTTGCCATCCCTAGGCAAAGAACTTGCCTTTTCTATAGTGTCATAGAGACGTACAGCATGGAAAAAGACCAGTTCCTCTTGAGAGGATTCATGAAAACATGACACCACTTTCTGCCTGGTCTCTAATATCTGCAGGGGTGATCAGTAGAGTCATGACTGATACTCCTGAACTGCAGACAGACAAGTGCTCTCCAGTTTTTCTTCTGAATATGATGCCCTGATATGGGAGCTTGAAAAGGCTTGGCAGGCTTCAGAACGCTTTGCCCATTAAATGTGTCATTTCACTAGCGTATGCACGTGAGCAGAGGAGAACTTAATCACGCAGGAAACCCCAAATCAGCCCCGACTGGAAATCCCTCCTGCTTTAACACCCAACTCCACAATTAGTCTGCAAAAAAGAAAATTCATTTCGGAAAATTCAAGAAGAAACTGAATGGATACTTGAAGGAAATATACTTGCAGGGTGACATGGATTGAGCAGATTAGGATTGACTAGATGTTCTATGGTGAGCTGGCATGTACTCCAAGCAACTGGATTCTTTCTGCATAAGAAACAAACTAACATTTAGGGACTATTACCCTTCCCCTACATTTTGCATTGTTGCTGAGCAAACGCTAACTGAGATGTTTAATTGAGTAGTGACAAATGATCCCAACACCTCCAAATTCCATTCTACTGGCTCTTTTTGTAGGAACAAGTGTTTACAATCAATACAACTGAAAGTTTTTTTTAAAAACGATTCAATAGATAAAATCATTTTCATCATTAGTTTAACCTTACTTGATACTTACCAACATTATTAGTTCGTGGGGTACACCATTTTAATGTCACAGTTTCTTTGATAGCACTATCTCTATTGGTACTGCTCAAATGTGGATCAGCTGCAAGATAAAACAGCAGATAGCATTTTGCATGAACAATTAAATTTCAAAACATTTTGAGCAAACTACAATTCCATCTTAATGCTCTAGATATCAAAAATAGAAAAGATGACTCTAAAATATAAAATGAAAATTCTTCCCTTGCAAGTGTTCAACTAAAGCTTATTCCAAACAGACTTTGATAACTTAACCACTATTATTGCAGCCAACTTTTTAACAAGTGTGTCTCATATCAGTCACATGCAGGAGAATAACATGCATGTTCCACAGCATTCCCGATGGCTCTCATCAACAATTCAGCAATTAGTGAACAGGAAAATACTGAGTATATGTTTGTGTGTAAAAACTTGTAGCTCGGGTGCCAGTTGTCATAGTTGTGGGTATGTTCACCAAGCTGGGAAGTTGACTTGCAGTTGCTTCGTCCCCTGTCTCAGTGACATCGTCAGTGCTTTGGAGCCTCCTGTAAAGTGCTGCTGCACTGTCTTCTGGAAGTGACTTGGTTCCGTTCCCGCTGCTTCTAGTTGCTGGTTTCGGCTTGTTGATGGAGTCCATGGATAAGTGATATACTTCGAGAAATTCTCTGGGTGTCCTCTGTTTAGCTTGTCCTATGATTGTTGTGTTGTCCCAGTCGAATTTGTGGTCCTTTTCATCTGTGTGCATGGCTACTAGGGACAGCTAGTCATGGCGTTTAGTGATTAGTTGGTGTTTGTGGATGTGGATTGCTAGTTGTCTGTTTGCCCTGTACAGTGTTTCGTGCAGGCTTTGTATGGAATCCTGTAAATTACGTTAGTCTTGCACATGATGGGTAGAGGGTCTTTTACCCTGGTGAGTCATTGTCTGAGCGTGGCTGTCATGAACCCAAGTGATTGGAGAAGCCTGGCGGTCAGTTCAGAGAGGTTTTTATGAAAGGTAGCGCGGCTAGTGAATTAGGGCATGGTATGTACTTGTCACGTTGCCAGTCTACTAGGCATCTGCGGATGAAACTGTGGGGATATTCATTCTTGGCGAAGACTCTGTAGAGGTGTTCTTCTTCATTTTGTAGATGGGGATTGCTGCAGTGTAGTGTAGACCTTTTGAACAGAATCCTAATGTAGCTTCTATTGTGTGTGTTTTGGTGGTTGTTGTTGTAATTCAGGACCTGGTCAGTGCGTGTGGCTTTCCTGTACACTCTACGGTACATAACCGCAACCACGAGATTATACAAACATAATTTATCTGAGTTTAGATTGTAATTGGTACTTGACATTAAAGTAAAATTGACGGTTTAAATTTCTGCAGTTGAGAGCTTCGAGTAGGCTTATTTTTAAGGGGTGCATTGAAAGAGAAGCCTAATTAGGAATTAATTGAAACTGGCTCCTTGTTAACCACGAGCTACACCTTGTGTTGGGAACATGTATAAGTAGCAAACAGTGCAACGTAGCACCTCAAGGAACAAGACTTACAACAG
Source organism: Chiloscyllium punctatum (assembly GCF_047496795.1). Taxonomy (NCBI): domain Eukaryota; kingdom Metazoa; phylum Chordata; class Chondrichthyes; order Orectolobiformes; family Hemiscylliidae; genus Chiloscyllium; species Chiloscyllium punctatum. The sequence continues at coordinate 16,256,047 of NC_092782.1, forward strand.
TTTGTCAGTGTTCATCGCAGGAAGAAGGCTTTGTTTGCTTTTAACTAAACAAGTAGCTAATTTGTCAGTGGGATTGATGGTTGCTTCTAGTCTTTAAATTAAAAGATCTTTAGATTGTGATTAGGTCTCTTTTATCCTCCTCAAAAATAACTTATGTACATGATTAATGCTAGTGTGATAAAAAAATAAAGTCTTCAGAATAGAGATCTTCAAGTCAAAACAGCAAGAATGTTAGAATAGAGTAGTTTTTTGTGATTTCTACCATATACAACTGACACCGTAATAATGAGACAGCATTCCTCGGGGACAGAGGGTGCCACGTGGACAGTACAAACTACACAATCGTACATGGCATAAAGTGCATAAGTGCAAAACACGCAGGTTACAGTCTCTCAGAAGAAAGATAATTAAGACATTTTTCTAGCAGCAGTTTGAATCATGCAAAGAATTTCAGATGGGGAAAAAAAAAGTCTGATCATACTGTGCTAAGGAGTCTGGCCGTGAGAGACCAAATGCTCCGGTACCTTCTGCCAGATGGCAGGAGGGAAAAAAGTTTGAGTGAGGGGTGGGTGGGGTCTTCCACAATGCTCGTAGCCTTTCGGATGCAACGTGTGGTGTAAATATCTGTAATGGAGGAGGGAGAGACCCCAATGATCCTCTCAGCTGCCCTCATTATCCGTTGTAGGGTCTTACGATCCAAGAGGGTGCAATTCCCAAACCATTCAGTGACGCAGCTGCTCAGGCTCTCTGAATGAACTCATTGTAGAATGTAGTGAGGATGGGATTTGAGAGGTGAGCTTTCCTCAGTCTGTGCAGAAAACAGAGACACTACTGGGCTTTCTTGGCTATGGAGCTGGTGTTGAGAGTCCAGGTGAGATTCTGCGCTAGGTGGATGCCAAGACATTTGATGCTCTTCACAATCTCCAAGGGGGAGCTAATGATGGCCAGTGGAGAGTGGTCACTCTGTGCCCTCCTGAAGTCAACAACCATCACTTTCGTCCACATTCAGAGACAGGTTGTTGGCTCTGCACCAGTCTGTTAGCCACTACGCCTCCTTTCTGTATGCCGACTTGTTGCTCCTGCTAAAGAGATCCACTACAGTCGTATCATCAGCAAATGTGATGATGTGATTTGACCTGTGTCAGCAGGGTGAACAACAGTGGTCTGAACACACAGCCCTGGGGGGCCCCCGTGCTCAGTGAGGGGTGTTGGATATGCTGTTCCTAATCCGGACTAACTGAGGCCTCCCAGCCAGGAAGTCCAGGATCCAGTAAATTAAAATATACTGTGAATAATTGTGACTCTGACTCAAGTCCTTGTAGAATACTAATGCTTACAGGTTGCCGTCCTGAAAATACTCCTTTTATCTCTCCATTAGTTAGCCAATCCTCTATCAAGCCATGTTGACTCTGCTTGATTGTATTATGTATTTCTGAATGCTCTACTATTACTTCATTTACAATGGAATCTAACTTATCCCAGTGACAGCTGTTAAGATGACTGGCCTATATGTTACTAATTCTTTGTGTCTCCCATTTTATTAGGGGTTTTACACAGACAATTTTTCAATTCTCTAGCGCTTCATAACGATTTCTGAAAGATTACCACTAGTGTATCCACCATCACTGTAGATGCCTCCTTCAAATTCCAAGGAAGCAACTCATCATGTCAAGGAGACTTAATGGTCTTTATTTCAATTCGTTTCATTAGTACTTTTTCTCTAGTGATAGTTAGTGCATTTACTTCCAGCCCCAAGCCCCACTTTAGCCCTTTGATTTAGTATTTCTGGTTGGCTATTAGCGTCTTCTACGGTGATGACAGTTGCAAAGTATTTATTCAACTCCTCTGCAGTTTCCCACCATTTCCCTAACCTAATTCTCTTGACTGGCCAATGCTCACTTTGGTGCCTCTGTTTTTATGTTTAATATTTGCTGTTGGTTTTTATATCACTTTGTAGTCTATAGAACAGTACAGGCCTTTCAGCCCTTGATGTTGTGCTGACCTTTTATCGTATTCTAACCCACAAACCCTTCAATTTACTATCATCCATGGGCATCCAAGAGTCTCTTAAATGCCCTGAGTGTATCTGACTCTACTACCACAGCTGGCAGTTCATAACATGCACCCACCACAATGTGTACCAACCTCTCCTGAACCTTCCTCCAATTACCTTAAAACTATGTCGCCTTCAGATAGCCATTTTTGACCTGGGATAAATCTCTGGCTATCCACTCTATTTAGGCCTCTCATATTGCACACCTCAATCAAGTCACCTCTCACCCTTCTTCACTTCAATGAGAAAAACGCGAGGTCCCTCAACCTTTCTTCATAAGGCAAGCCCTCCAATCCAGGCAGCATCCTGGTAAATCTCTGCACCCTCTCTAAAGCTTCCACATCCCTCCTATAATGAGGCGACCAGAACTGAACACAACATTCCAGGGCTATTCAGGGCTCTACAGAGCTGCAATATAACTTCAGGCTCTTAAACTTAATCCCCCTACTAATGAAAGCCAACACACCATATACCTTCTTAACAACCCTATCAACTTGGATGGCGACAGTGCCAAGAATCCTGCCTTTAACCCTGTATTCTACATTCAAATTCAACCTTCCAAAATGAATCACTTCACACTTTTCCAGGTTGAACTCCATCTGCCACTTCTCAGCCCAGCTCTGCATTCTGTTAATGTCCTATTGCAACCTACAGCAGCCCTCCACACTGTCCTCCACTCCACCAACTTTTGTGCCATCAGCAGACGTACTAATGCACCCTTCCACTTCCTCATCCAAGTCAATTATAAAAATCACAAAGAACAGAGGTGCCAGAACACATCCCTGCAGAACACTACTGGTCATCAAGCTCCAGGCTGAATACTGTCCACCTACTATCACCCTGTGCCTTCTGTGGGCCAGCCAATTCTGTATCCAGTATTTTTGGTCATGCTTTGTTTGATTTTAAAACTTGCCCAAACCTCTGGTTTACCACTAATCTTTGCTACATTGTATGCTTTTTCTTTAAATATCCTTAACATCCTTGGTTAACCATGGCCAATTTATCCCCTTCACAGAGTTGCCCTTCCTCATTGGGATATGTCTTTGCTGTTAGTCATGAGCAATTTTCCCAAACATCTGACATTGCTCTATCATCTTTTCTACCAAGCTTCTTTCCCAGTCTACTCTAGCCAAAGCAACACTCATCCCTTTTTAATTACCCTTATTTGTGTTGAGCACAGTAGCTTCTGACCCGAGTTCTCTCCTCTCAACTGAATGCTAAATTCTACCATGTGATGGCCACTGTTCCCTAGAGGATATATTACTCAGATCATTTACTAAATGTGCCTCAGTACACATCGTCAGATTCAGAACCAATCTGATTTATGGAAGATCCAGAACATATTGTTTCAGGAAAGTCTCAAATCATAATGAATTCCTCTTCATAGCTATCTTTGCCAGTTTGATTTTCCAAATAACCTGAAGATTAAAGTCACGTGATTGGTGAACTGCCTTTCTTCTAAAAAAAAGCCTGGTTTTATTCTCCGTCTTTAGAACAGTGACGATTAGACTATAGACTACTCCCAACAGTATTGCTTTCCTCATTTCTTACCCATGGATTCTACATCATCTGATCCTAGGTCATTTCTTGTTATTGTACTTATTCTATCTTGTATTAAGAAAGCTACCCCATTACTGCGTGCCTGTCTTTTCAAAAGTCTCTTTGTAATGGCCATAAGATCATACCACTTCTGTGTATGTCATTAATTCATTTATTCTGGTCTGATTACTGCAAACCTTTAAGTAAAGAGCCATTAAATTTTACCAGTTTTCCTCCCCTTCCACCCTATTTGCTGCTTTTCAAAAATGCTTATACACGTTCTCTGGCAATCAAAGTTGTTGACCTGAAATGTCATATCTTTTTGTTTATAAGTCGATGCATCACCCTCACCAACACCACCGCCACCACTCTGAACAGTTTAAAGCCCTCACTATATCCCTAGGTATTTGATTTGCCAGGACATAAGTTCAAGCACAGTTCCAATAAGAGTCTATGCTCATGTCAATAGTTCCTTTCTGTCCCAGTACTTGTGATAGGGCCCCATGAACTGAAAACCATTCCTGCTACATCACTCTTTACAGCAGCGCATTTATTCCTTGATTTTTACCTTGTGCTAGTTTATCCATGGCTCAGGTAGTAATCCTGAAAATATCATCTCGGAGGTTCTGCTTTTTCTTTCCTGTTTGGTTTCCAAATATTCAAACTCTTCCCGCAGAGCCTCTTTTCCAGTCCCCTCATGTAATTGATGTTAGTATAGATGATGACAACCAGATCCCTCCCTCCCACTCCGAAGTTCCTGTCCAACCCTAAGAATATTTCCTTTAGGCAGGAAACCACAGCCATCAGATCTCATGATTACAGCTGCACAGAATCCATCCCCTAATTATATTATTCACCCTGGCTGTTCTATTTCTTACCCCATTTGAATGGTGTTATGGCCAGTTTGCTTATCCATTCCCACATGTCCACACACCTTGCAAGATTGTTGGACCGTTGCAGGGGCTTTCTCTTGGTCTCCATGCCTGTCTCACTGATAATCAATCCCCCTGTTCTTGATCAAAGACCAGGTTTGGATTACCTAATCTAAGGACCTGCGCAAAGTGTCCAGGTAACTTGCTCCCTCCCTGATGTAGCACAATGTCCACAGCTTGGACTACAGCTCCTCAGTTCAAATCTGAAGTTACCTGAGTTGCAAACACTTGCTATAGACATATTAATTGTGGATCACCTTTGCATCCAGCAGTTCCCATATGCTGCATTTGGAACGCATCACCTGATCTGCTGTCTCTTTTGTATTTTATTTCCATTATTTATTAAATCACTCTCATTCCTCTGCACCTGATTGGAAAGCTGAGTCAACATGGCTTGATAGAGGATTGGCTAACTAATAGAAGACACACAGTTGGGATAAAAGGGGTATTTTCAGTATAGCAACCTGTAAGCATTAGTATTCTACAGGGACTAGTGCTGGAGTCAATTATTCACAGTTTATTTTAATTACTTGGATGTTGAAAGTGAGTGCACGGTTGCCAATTTTGCAGTTGACACAAAAGTGGGTGGAAAGGCAAATAGTGAGGATGACAAAGTCTACAGAGGGATAGCAACAGGTTGAATGATTGGGTGAAAACTCGGCAGATGGAACATATTGTGGGAAAATGTGAAATTATCCACTTCAACAAGAAGACCAGAAGAACTAAATATTATTTATATGGGGCCAAAAAGAAAGATTTAACACTAAGATTTGAGGGCCCTTCTGCATGATTCATCCAACTTCAGCAGGTAATAGAAAAGGAAAATGGAATGTTGGCCTTCATTTCAAATGAGATTGCATATAAAGGTAGGGGTGTCTTTTTAAATCTTTGCAAGGCATAAATGGAATAGCATGAACAGTTTCAAAGGACAAAGAACAGTAAAGCACAGGAACAATCCACACACAATTCCCTTCTAAACTAAAAACTGTTTGTCTCTACATGGCCTATATCTGTCTACTCCCTGCCTATTCATATATCTGTCAAGATGCCTCTTACATGCTGCTATTGTATCTACCTCCACCACCTCCTCTAGCAACAAATTCAAGGCATTTGCCATCTGTGTAAAAACACTTGCTTCTCGGATCTTCTGTAAACTCATGTCCTTTTACTTTAAATCCATGTATTGATTTACCACCCTGGGAAAAAGACGACAACCGTCCATTCTATTCTTCTCCTCATTTTGTGAACTTCTATAAAGGTCACCCGTCATCCTTTGACACTGAAGTGAAATCAAACCAAGTTTGTCGAATCTCTACTCATGGTTAATCCCTCCAAAACAAGCAACATCTTGATCAACCTCTTTTGCAACCTCTCCAAAGCATCCATATCCCTCTGGTAATGACCAGAACTGTACACAATATTCCAAAATTTGCTAATTTTTATACTCTATGCCCTGACTGAAGACGACAAGCATGCCATATGTATTCTTGACCACCTTATCCACTTGTGTTGCCACTTTCAGGGAACTGTGGTCCTGTATGCCCAGATCCCTCTGCACATTGATGCTACTAAGGGTTTTGCAATTTACTGTATACTTTACTCCTGCGTAGATCTTCCAAAACGACCTTGCATTTGTTCAGGTTCAACTCCATCTGCCATTTCTCCACTCAAGTCTCCAGCCTATCTGTAGCCTACCGTATCCTCTGGCAATCATATGGTCTCTTTACCTAAGGAAAGGTATATGGCATTGGAGACAGTGCAAAGAAAGTTCACTATGTTAATTCCAGGTATAGGGGATTTTCTTATGGAAAGCTTGAGAAGATTGGGTTGTCTTCGTTGTAGTTTAGAAGAACAAGAGGATACTTTATTAAAATGGATTCTTAGAGGGCACAACAGGGTAAATGCCCAGATGCGTTTCCCCTGGTGGGGAGTCAAACACCAGACAGCATAAACTCACAATAAGGGTAAACCATTGAAGACATGAGGAATCTATTCTCTCAGAGTTGCAATCTGTGGAATTCTTGACAGGGAGGACTGTTAAGCATATCCAAGGCTGATACGGGCAGATTTTTATTCAGTAAGTGATTCAAGGATATTAGGGATAACAAAGGATATGCAGATGAGGATTGTCAGGTCAGCCATGATTAACTGAATGACTGAAAAGACTTGATGGACCAAATGGGCTATTTCTGTTCCTATATCTCATTGTGTTATGATCTTCTGGTTCAAATGAACGTGACTGGACGAGAAAAACAAAAGCTCCAACTTGGTCAAGTTCTTTAAAATTAGCAAGAGTACATACCTTTCCTTTGCACTGGGAGCATACATCACATATTTGATGAGTTGCTATAAATCTTAACCAACAACTTCCAAATAAAATTCACAGAAAAACAAAAACACATCCACTTCAAAATAAACAACCATTGCAGTTTATTGGTAAACCGGAATTTGGCCCATGACACCTGGACTGGCTCTCTGAAAAAAAGACTTCCATTAAACCCACTGACCTGCCCTTTCTCCTCTACCCCACCCTCAGTTATTCTTTTAAACATACTTGTTTTTAATAAACAGATGATGAATCAAATGAATGTGAATCTGTTACTGACAGAGTGAATGAATCTGTAATATAAAGCTGCTCTCACTAATGGGGACCATGACAAATCAATTGTCATAAAAACCCACTTCACTAATGGAAAGGAAATTTACCATCCTTCCTTGGTCAGGCCCAAATGCAACTCTGGACCCACATGTGGTTGACTCATTACTGCTTTCTGAATTGGCCAAGTAAGCCATTCAGATCAAGGTAATTATGACAACAGATGCTGGCCTTGCCAGTGATGCCCATATTCCATCAAAGAACAAAACAATCCAATACATAAAGAGGTCTCTCCTAAACTCTCTCGTTTGTTCTCTAAATGATGCCATTGGATTTGTGACTTTTTTTATATACTTTGAAAGTGCACTGAGTAAAAGATTACATCTTTTCCCAATATTCTCTGTTCTATTGCAAGTTGTTCCATTCTCATCTACCCTTAAAATGAGTTTCCTCTCTCATTACCACCTTCATGAAACTCTGCTCCACCCTCTACAGTCTTGATGTCTCATGCAAAGTAGGACACTTAAATAGTCAAAATTAAACAAATTTCAGAGATTGTTTTCAAAGATCGAGCTAAAAATATCAAGATACTGATTCACATATAGTTACTACATATAGCTACAATGGACATTTGGATCAAAATATTGATAGTTACAGGGTCAACTTGCTACTGTGGGTAAATAAGTTAACTCCTGTTTTATACACTCCTGTGAGGGATACCATCAGAAGTGTCTACCAATCAGTTACCTTTCTTTCCCTTGAAGTGGTCACCTACAAACATCAGAAGTAATATTAAGATTTTTCTTCTTACATAAAGAGGAATTCAAGCAATAGAAATCCAAACTAGGGCTGTGGCTATTCCAGTGAAGGCAATGGAAATGTAGCCTCAACTTAGAAAGACAGCAAGAATATTTACAAACTAACTGGAAAGACTGAGCCATTTTCTGTTATGCTGATACCAAGTTAAAGAGGATTTCAGCATGTTTCAATCTTGTGTTTGGGTACCTTTTCCAAATAGAGGCAAACATTTGAAAGAATGCTTATTTTGCACATCAACAATCCTGCATCATTTAAATCATTTAGATTAACACTTAATTATTCAAGAAGACTTAAGTATGTCAAAATTAAAATAGCAACCCTATAACCACCTTTGTCAGACTGGATAAACTACAATTCTGTTCCAGCATGGAAAATATTTCAATGAATGATTAGCCACTCACCTTAATCATTACAAATGCTAATAGCGAAGAAGGGAAAGAGAGGAGCAAGGAGAAAAGGGAAAAGGTAGGGATAGTATTCATAACCACAGGTGAGGTGCCCGATGACTGGAGGGTAGCTAATGTTGTACCTTTGTTTAAGAAAAGTTGTGAGGAGAAATAGGGGAACTATAAACCTGAGAGTCTGACTACAGTTGTGGGTAAATTTTTTTTTTAAGATTAGATTAGATTACTTAGTGTGGAAACAGGCCCTTCGGCCCAACAAGTCCACACTGACCAGCCGAAGCGCAACCCACCAAGACCCATTCCCTTACATTTACCCCTTCACCTAACACTACGGGCAATTTAGCATGGCCAATTCACCTAACCTGCACATTTTTGGACTGTGGGAGGAAACCGGAGCACCCGGAGGAAACTCACGCAGACACGGGGAGAATGTGCAAACTCCATACAGTCAGTCACCTGAGGCGGGAACTGAACCCAGGTCTCTGACGCTGTGAGGCAGCAGTGCGAACCACTGTGCCACCATGCCACCAAATTGTTGGAGATGATTATAAAAGATAGGATTTATGGACATTTAGAGGCGCAAAAATTGATTAGGGATAGTTAGCATGGTTTTGTATGAGGAAAATCATGTCTTACAACTTGAGTTTTTTGGGAAAGTTACCAAAAAGATTGATGATGATAGAGCAGAGATATTGTTTAGTTGGATTTTAGTAAAGCCTTTGACAAAGGTAGACTAAATGGTAAAGTTAGGTCACATGGTGTTCAGGGTGATCTTGCCAATTGATACATAATTAGCTCAATGGTAGGATACAGTAATGGTGGAGGGTTAGTCTTCAGAGATTTGTGATCAGCGGTGTTTCACAGGGATCGGTTCTGAGTCTCTTTTGTTTTGTCACTTATATAAATGATTTGGATCAGAATATGGAAGGCATGCATAATGTTTGCAGACAACACCAAAATTAGTGGCATTATAGACAGTGAAGAAGGTTTTCTAAGACTACAAAGGGATCTCTATCAAATGAGTCTATGGGCTGAAAAATACAGATGAAATTCAATTTGGATAAATGTGAGGTATTGCATTTTGGTACAACAAACAAGGGTAAGGCTTATACAATTAATGGTAGAGACTTGGGTAGCGTTTGCAGAGCAAAGGGACCTGGGGGTGCAGGTACATAATTCTTTGAAGTTTTTACCACATAAAAGGCATTTAAAAAGTGTTTAGCACACTTGCCTTCATTGCTCAGTCCTTTAAGTATAGGAGTTGGAAAGTCATGTTGTGGTTGTACAGGACATTGGTGAGGCCTCGTCTGGAATATTGTGTCCAGTTCCGGTCACCCAGTTATAGGAAGGATATTACCAAGCTGGAGAGTCTTCAGAAGAGATGCTGCCAGGTATGGAAGATTTCAGTTATAAAGGAAGGCTGGGACATTTTTCCACTGGAGCGTAGGAGGTTGAGAAGTGATCTGATGGAAATTTATAAAATAAAGAGAAGTATAGAGGGTTAATGATAGCTGTCTTTTCCCTAGGATGGGGAATTTCAAGACTAGGGGGCACATTTTTAAGGTGAGAAGAGAGAGATTTAAAAAAAATATGAGGGGCAAATTTCACACATGCTCATGTTTGGAATTAATTTCCTGAGGAAGTGGTGGATGCGTGTATAATTACAATGTTTGAGAGACATTTGGATAGATACATGAATGGGAAAGGTTTGGAGGAATATGGGCCAGGAACAGGCAGGTGGGACTAGTTTAGTTCGGGATTATGAATCTATGACTCAAAGAGCTTCCATGCACGTGATAGATCAAATGTCCTCTTTCTGTCCAAATTTATGAATCAACTCCATAAGGGAAAAATCTCCCCCAAAAGACAAATGAGAAGGCCAGGTAACTGTTTTGATACTGTCAATTAAGGGACAAATGTCAGCCTCTGAGGAACTCAGTTACCCTTCATATAAGTAACTGAAGATCTTTTATATCCTCTTGAACAGGGTCCTTATGTACAATTAATCTGAAAGACTGCCTTGTCAAGCATGTGGTCTGTCTAAGATGAGACTGCCACCATTGATAACATTCTAACTCACCAAAACCTCATTACTATCCGCATGCACTCAACCTACAAGCAGATAAATAGTTACATAGGTGAAACTTTTGGTCTGTTCCTTGCTGGCAAGAAGTGTGCTCAGTGAGAGATTAAAAACAAGCAGCATATTACACAACCATAGGAACAGCAATAGACAGTTCAGCCTATTCCATCATTTAATATGATTATGGCTGATCAAATACTTCATTGCCTTTTATCTACACTATCTCCATTTCTCTTACACTACTGATAATCAAAAATCTATCGACATTTTTAAATATTCCCAAAAACTAAGCTTCCACGGTCCATTGGTTATAACGTTCGAAAGATTCACCATTGTGGTTAAAACAGATTTTCTCCTGATATCAATCCTAAATGGTGCATCCAGTTCTAAACTCCCCTAACCAGAGGAAATGTTTTTTCTGCATCAACCCTGTCTATTCCTGCTGTTTCATTTTGTAAAAGAAAGGTATCGTGAACTTCTTAATTTAAATCACAAATGTTTTGCATTTAGAAATTGAGCCAACTCAGCATCTGATGTACTAAACTTGTAGATTCAAGTTTGAATTTAGGTTTTATGATGGGAAATGTTTTGCTTGAAAGGCAACTGGAGAATTAACACCAGTGACTTCACAGAAGGATCCTCATCTCAATGGGGCTGGCAAATTAATACAGCCCATCATGATAGAGGGTTCATGGACCCCCATTATTTGATCAAGAGTGGTTGTAACAACAATCTAATTGTAACTATTACTTTCTGTCAAAAGGAGGGAACATGGTAATAGAAATGCACACAAAAACTGGATTGTTTTTAAAATGAAAAAAATCACTTGCTGCAGAATTAGAACTTCACAATTTCTCATGTTTTTTTTCTTTGTAGAGAACGTATTTTGTTATTCTACCCTGTAGCAGCTGGTGGATAATCTAATTAAAACAACAAAAAAAATCTACATTAGTTATACCAATATTACAATTCAATTATGTTAGAATTTAACAAACATGTCATTGGTGTCATGTTCTTCCATTCTGTGGAAGAACAATTAAAAGGCCAGTCATGAGAAAAATAACTGCACAAATGACAACCTCTACTTCAGTGGGTTGACAAAATATGCCTGTCTTGAATTGGACACTTTCCTTTGGTACACAATTTAGAAGACAGATGCTCTCTGGTATATGAAGCTACTACACATGCACATAACAATAAAATAAAGAATGTGGACATCTGAATCAAGTAAAAACAAATTGCTGGAGAAACTCAGCAGGTCTGGCAGCATCTGTGGAGAGAAAGCAGAATTAATGTTTCAAGTACAATTTTGAAGGATCACTGGACTCGAACATTAACTCTGCTTTCTCCCCACAGATGCTGCATGATTTGCTGAGTTTCCCTAGCAATTCTTATTTTTTTGTTACATGTATACTTATCTTTTTGTTTCCTTTTGAATTGTAATCAATAGTTATCTCATAAGGACTTTTGATGGCATAACAGCTTCCATTATCTCAGATATCTAAAGCACTTTATAATAAAGCACATTTGAACAGTGGTTATTGTTGCGTAGGTAACTTGGCAGTTGATAAGCATACAGCATTATCCCTCAAGCTGTTAAGTGGGAACAATCCTTTGATAAGGTCCTGCATGGGAAACTTATAGCAAAGGTAAGAGCCCAAGGAAATTTGGCAAATTGGATCCACAATCAGCTGAGTGGCAGGAAGAGGGCAATGGTTGAAATGCGTTTTTCCAACTTGAAATCTGTCCAGCGGGGGTCCTGCAGGGGTCAGAGCTGGGGACCTTGTGGATGCAATTTTTAACAAAATTGACTAAAATGTATAAGTGTTGATCAGAAAGTTCACAAATAATGCAAAAATTGCTAGGTTAGTAAATAGTGAGGAGGACAGCCTCAGACTACAAGAGGATATAGATGGGCTGATCAGTGGCAAATGGCATTCAATCCAAATAAATTAGGTATTACAGTAGGGCAGAACAAACAAGGTAAGGAAATATATGATAGACATTAGGACCCTGGGGAACACCAAGGATCAGAGGGACCTAGGTGTGCATGTACACTGGTCCCTTAACGTATCAGGAGAGGTAGATAAAGTAGTTAAGGAGGTATATGGGTATACTTACCTTGATTAGCTGGGCATAAAGGTCAAGAGCAGGGAGGTCATGCTGTAATTGCATAAAACATTGGTTAGTTCACAGCTAGAGTTTGTGTGCAGTTCTGGAATCCACATTATAGGAGGGATATGAGCACTGAAGAAGGTGCAGAGGAGATTTGACAGGATACTACCTCGGCTGGAGAGTTTCAATTATGAAGAGAAATTGGACAGACTGGGGTTGTTTTCCTTGAATCAGAGCAGATTAAGAGAGGGACATAATTGAGAAGTATTAAATTAGGAGGAATACAGAGTAAGCTATACAGGGGAAAAAAACTTTTGATGGAGGGATCAATGACTGGGAGCTAGATTTAAGGTAAAGGGCAGAAGGTTTGGTGAGATGTGACGAAAATCTTTTTCAGCCAGAAGGTGGCAGGAAGCTGGAACTCTCTGCCTGAAAGGGTGGTACAGACAGAAACACTGAGAACTTAAATATTTAAATGTACACTCTATGGGTCAAGTGCTAGAAAATAGGGTTAGAATAGTTAGGAGTTGTTTTTGACCAGAGCAGATGTGAAGGGTCAAACTGCATTTTTCTGTAATGTTGATTGCTAGTTCTTCTATAAGCTTGAGCTGATTGAAAACTCTGCTGCCTGTGTCCTAACTTGTTACAAGTCTGATTAAGTTGACCTCTGTGGTCCCTGACCTGCAGAGGCTTTTACCGTATCAACACTTCAACTGTAAAGTTCTCAACCTTAGTTTAAATCTTTTCATGGTCTCACCCCAAGCTATCTCTGTAGCCTCCTGTAGACTGACAAACTTCCATCTGACATTGAGAACCCAGGCTATTCAGGAATCCTCATAATTCCCTATATCCATCAATGGTGGTTGTGCCTTCATCTGCAATCCCCCCTTAAACTTATTCACTTTCCTTCTTTCAGATGCCATTTGAAAACCTAGCTTTTTGAAGAAATGTTTGGTCAGATGCGCTAATGTGTTTTGTGACTCAATGTCACTTTTGTCCAAAACGTTAATGAAGAAAACTGACAACAGTGTAGAACTCACTGATTAGCTGGATATCACATGAGCTTATCTAACAACATTTTACAAGGAGAACAGGAGTGGTCCATTTGCCATATCAAGACTGCTCCATCATTCAATAAGATCATGCCTAATTAGATTGTGACTTAGCTTTCCTGTAACTCCCACAATTCTCTCTTTCTGATCAAAATCTGTCTAATTCAGCCTTAGATAAATTAAATGTCCTCACCACCACTATTCTGTCTGGAAGAGAATCCCTCTTCTCCATCTTAAATAAGAGTTCCCTGATCTTTAAGAGTGTCCTCTAGTTTTAGATTCTTCTACATTATCTCCCCTCAAGCATCCTTAAAATCTTGTAGGTTTCAAATAAGATCACTTCTCATTCTTTTCAATTCCACCAAGTTCAGAACAACTTGCTCAATCTTTCCTCAGTAGATTACAAACCATGAATATGATAGCTAGAAATGTTAAAGTGCTAGAGCTGTATGGAAAAAAAAGTGTTATATTGAGGCTTTTCCACTTCCCTGACTTCCTATTTCAGAGTGGGCCAACTCTTGAGGAACATTGCTACTGGGCATAGAAGTAGCAGGTGGAGTTTAATTTAAATAAATGTGAGGTGCTGCATTTGGAAAGGCAAATAAGGGCAGGACTTATATACTTAATGGTAAGGTCCTGGGGAGTGTTGCTGAACAAAGAGACCTTAGAGTGCAGGTTCATAATTCCTTTGAAGTGGAGTCGCAGGTAGATAGGATAATGAAGATGGTGTTTGGTATGCTTTCCTTTATTGTTCCAAGCATCGAGTACAGGAATTGGGGGGTCATCTTGTGGCTGCACAAGTCGTTGGTCAGGCCACTTTTGGAACGTTGCGTGCAATTTTGGTCTCCCTCCTATCGGAAAGATGTTGTGAAGCTTGAAAGGGTTCAGACAAGGTTTACAAGGATGTTGCCAGGGTTGGAGGATTTGAACTATAGGGAGAAGCTGAACAGGCCGGGGCTGTTTTCCATGGAGCATCGGAGGCTGAGCTACAACCTTATAGAGGTTTATAAAATCATGAGGGGCATGGATAGGGTAAATGGACAAGGTGGTGGTGGTGGTGGCGGTGGGGTGGGGGAGTCCAGAACTAGAGGGCTAAGATGTAAGGCAAGAGGGGAAAGATTTAAAAGAGACCTAAAGGGCAACTTTTTCACGCAGAGGATGGTGCGTGTATGAAATGAGCTGTATGGACTCTGGTACAATTACAACATTTAAAAGGCTTCTTGATGGGTATATGGAATAGGAAAGATTTAGAGGGATATGGGCCAAATGCTGGAAAATGGGACTAGATTTATTTAGAATATCTGGTCAACATGGCTGAGTCATACTGAAGTGTCTGTTTATGTTCTGTATATCTCTATGGTTCTATGTTTCAGGATATATTCTTTCCTCAAAATCCTTGTAGAGCATTTTATATCACCAGGCTGGAAGAAATAACTGAGGTAGAGGGGCAAAACCACAATGGGATTAGAAAACAATGATACCAAGAACTCTTAAATTGAAATATCGATTGCCAATGATGGTTATAGCACGCTGTCACTGGGGAGATGGGTGAACACGGCAGGCTGCAGGATGGGATACAGAGTTTTGTACAAGCTCTTCATGGGATATAAGTCAGGAGGGGAGTCAAGAATGCAATGGTGTTTGATCCCTAGTTGATAAAAAGTGCTCTTGGAACCAAAGGAATGAACACTTAAAGGAGAGGGTTTATTTTTCCTTAAATCCTCGCACATAATAATTTATAGAACTATATGCTACATGGTCCAAGTATTGGTTAGATCAAGTCCAAACTGTCACTTACCACTTCTTAGTAGTTCAGTATGGGCATCTTTTTGGTGGAGAAGCTCTACGTCATAATTTGCTGAAGTGTTTGCATGTTGTTCTTCCTTTAAATGAAGGACAGTCAGAATGTAAAGGTAATATGTATTTGCTTACAGTCAATAAACCAATGTTATATACCTAAGCTGCAGGGAACTGACCACATCAATAAAATCCTTTTCCAACTTGTACTTATCTTTTGGGGCCATTAAGATAGGTCAGTTTTGGCTTTAATAAAAGCACATTTTTAAGATTAGAAGAGAATTTTTTGTAGTTTACCTGCAAAGTAAGGTACGACCTGGCTCAAGGGTAGCACCACATCAGAGTGCGAAACAAATCTTGGATACAAAAGAGGAATAAAAGGCAAAGTAGTAGCATTACTTAGTGTCTAAAAAATAAGTTAGAAGTAAGATAGCTATAACATTCCAACCAGTAAAGAATTTCAAATAGCAGCAGCTCAGCATGTGGTCGGACCATCCGCGCCAGGCACCAGTCCAACAAACGTTCTGCTTCTCTCCAAGCCTCCAGTCCGCTCCGCTCCGACACTCAGCTACGCTGCTCTGGAATCCAGGCTTCCCCTCACACTCCTATGTTATTTCTAACTAATGTTTTGGATACCAAGTAATGCTACTACTTACCTTTTATTCCTCTTTTGTATCCAAGATTTGCACTTAGGTATTTGTACCTAAGGTGGTACCGTTAAAAACAGCCATTGTAAAAACTTTTCACTGTACTCCTATGCTTCTGTCCTGCACTATACATGACAATAAAGGTTATACTGTTCTATTACCTTCAGCACCATTTAATCCTTGCATACAGCTTATGCTTTGTACAAGTGGCCTGAACAGTAATGTTATGTTTGTTCTTTTCTGTATGTAGGCAAGCAAAAATGATCTTATCCATCTTTAGCAACAAGATGACTAACATATTAGTTTTGTGTGTGTGTACACAAAGGCTTCTCTTCCCACTCCAGCATGGTTATCTCTATTGTTCCCAAGGATTTATCCTCAGCCCCCTCACACCTCCTATTCATCATTTACAATTTGCCCTTTACATGATGACCTCTCTCCTCCCATGTAGTGTATCGGAGATATCAGAATTCTTCTGATGCTGGCTTTTTGATCATCTCTGATTTTATTTGCTCTATTACTGCTGATCAAGTCTTGCACTACCTGAGCTCCAAACTAGACAATACCCTTCGTAATCATCTCTGCCTTGGTTTTGCTGAAACCTAAATTCTTTACGCAAGCTTTTGGGCATCTGATCAAATGTCATTATCCAGGTTACATCATATTTTATTTCATAATGCTCCTCAGGATATTTTGTTAAGCATGCTGTATATATACAAATTGTGGTCACATGTGATTGCAATATTCAGACAGTACACACAGAACTTACAAGAACAATGTTGGTGTGAATTTCACCATGTTACTATAAATACTTCCATAACATTTAGTGTATTAGATGGTGCAGGACCTTCACAATTGCTAAACCACTTTGCAACTTTTAATTTGTTGAGTCCTATCGCTTTGCTGCAGCATCAAGTCTCATCTCTGTAGATGGTTTACAACTTTGAGAAGGTGACAGAAACAATGCATATCCAGTCAAGATATCAGATGTATACAAAGTTTAAAACAATTGAAGTTTTATTTCCTAACACAAATCAACCGGCTTGAAATAGATTTTTACGCAAGTGATGCCATAGCCATTCAGATTTGACTAATTTCTAGTTTTCCTTCTCTCACTAAAACTCTCAACCACCATTACTTGGTTGTATTTGGGCCATCAAGACCATTAAGAGAAAAAGTGAGGGCTGCAGATGCTGGAGATCAGAGTCAAAAAGTGTGGCACTGGGAAAGCACAGCCAGTCAGGCGACATCTGACGAGCAGGAGAATCGATGTTTCGGGCATAAGCCCATCAAGTCCACACTTTTACAGACACCAATTAATCCCCATTTGTTTTATGAACGGCTCCATTATTCCTTGTGCATCTACCTCAGCTAGAAGGCTACTCTAGGTATTAATCTTTCAACAAAACATTTATTGATATCATTACACAGTCACAATGCCCATCCTCACTGGAGAGAAATGAGCCCAATTTAGATAGCAGTGGGAGTAAGCTGGCGTGGGGAACCCACTCACTCGGTAATCTTCCCTAAGCACACCTATTGCAGTGATGAAATCTCTGATGATCTCCCATGCCTTCAGATTGACCACAGCAGATTTTTAAAAATTAAATTAATGCCTGGACACCAGTATTTATCATTCATCCCTAAAGCCCAGAGGACAGTCAAGGGTGAACCAGATTGCTAGCAGCTTGGAGCCACATGTAGTTTCCTTCCCTAAAGCACACAGTGACCCAGATGAATTTTTCCTGACAACAATTTCAAGGTCACAATTGGAATGTTAATTCCAGATTTTCTTATCAAACTTAAATCCACCACTTGTCATGGCGGGATCAAACCTGCATTTCCAGAACATTCTCTGGATTGATACCAATGATATTACCACCATTGCCTCTCCTCTCAGAGAGCCATTACGGATATGTGGCTACAGGATGACAAGGATTGTATCGTGAATATTGAGGCACATATGGGGTTCAACAAAAACAGGAAGATAGGAAAGGGAATACAGGGGATCAGCTCTGTTTAATGATGATGACATTTGTACATTAATTAGAGATGAGCTTGGTTCAGAAAATGAGGCTGTCGAACCGGTTTGGATGGAGATGAGGAATAGTAGGCAGAAAATAAATGACTCGTGAGAGTGGTCTACAAGCCCCTCAGAAGTAACCACAATGTGGACAAAGTACACAAGGAATACTGCATTCTTGTGATAAAGTGATGGCAATAATTAATTCATTTTAGTCTACTGGAAAAGTCACACTAGCAATGATAGTCTGCATGAAGAACTCAATGTTTTTGAGATAGTTTTTTAGAGCAGCACATATGAAACAGACTAGACAGCAGGCTCTAGTAGAGTTAGGTTTATGTAATGTGACAGAATTAATGACCTCTGAGTAAAGGCATCCGCAGGGAGCATTGACCACAATATGATGAATCTTTATATTCAGTTTGAAAGTGAGAAGATTGGATCGAAGATTGATATTTCAAACCTAAATAAGGTCAACTATTTTGAACTAGCTTAACTGAATTCGAAAGCTATGCTAGGGGATAGATCCACACAGAGAATTAGGGACAGACATTTGATTAGATACCCTACAGTATGGAAACAGGCCCTTCGGCCCAACAAGTCCACACCGACTCTCCAAAGAGTAACCCACCCAGACCCATTCCCCTACCCTATATTTACCCCGACTAATGCACCTAACACGATGGGCAATTTGGCATGGCCAATACACCTGGCCTGCACATTTTTGGATTGTGGGAGGAAACCGGAGCACCCTGAGGAAACAGGGAGAATGTGCAAACTCCACATAGACAGTCACGCGAGGTGGGAATCGAATCCAGGTCCCTGACGCTGTGACGCAGCCGTATTGACCACTGAGCCACTGTGCCTCCCATCAAAAGACTTCAGTCGTGAACAAAGCGGTAGCTGTCCGGTTCCGAACCAGACACCTTTCGCATGTTAGGCGAATGTGATAATCACTGCACTACAGAAACTTATTTAAACAGATATTTCAGAACACAGTACTTAGAATATGTATATTCTTATTATAAAGAAAAATTCTAAGTGGAAGACCAACCGTCAATGTTTAACTGAAGTTAAGGAGAGCATCAAATTAAAGAAAAATGTACAATTGCACAATGAGAGGCAAGTCAGAGGATTGGACGGAACAAAAAACAGCAGAAGAATAACTCAAAGATTATTCAGGAGGAAAAAAAACTTGAGCATGAGGGGAAGCAAGCTAGAAATGCTCAGATGAATAGCAAATGTTTTTACTGCGATTTAAAAAGGCGAGTAAATAAATTGAGTGTTGGTCCTATAAGGAATGAGAAAAGGGAGTTAACAAATAATAAGGAATAGCAGAAGAAATGAACAAATATTTTACTTCCATCTTCGCTACAAAGTATACAAAAACATTCCAATAATAGCTATAAATCTGAAGGTGGAAAGGAGAATGAGAGATTAGTGAAATGTCAATCACCAGGGAAGTGGGACTTAGCAGACTGTTGGAGGGGCAGGCTGACAAGTTTCTGGGTTCAGATGGATTTCATTTTCTGGTCATAACAGAGGTGGCTAAAATGGGAGATATGTTGGCGTTAATTTTCCAAAATTTGCTGGATTCTGGACAGTAGCAAATATAACTCCTCCATTCAAGGGAGGGAGGCAGCAAATAGGAAACTAAACACCGGTTAGCTTGACATCTGATTCAAACACGTGCCCCCTGACAAACCATAAAGATGATCACAGCTGGACACTTACAAATATTCCATGTAATCAGAAGAGTCAGCATGATTTTATGAAAGGAAAATCATGTTTAAACAGATTATCATAGTGCTTTGAGGAACTGGAACGGCAGTTATAGGGATTTAAATTTGGATTGTCAGAAGGCGTTTGAGAAGATGCCACCTAAAATATTTACTGCACAGAGTAGGAGCCTCAGCATGTTGGGGTGAACATACTAACAAGGAATGATGATTGGCTGGATAGCAAGAAACAACACACAAATGGGTCTTTATCTGATTGGTATGACATTGCAAGGAGGCTCCTAAAGGGAGCTGCTTTTTACATATTATACCAAGAAAGTCTTGATGACTTCAATTAAGGGATCAAAGATGAAGACTAAATTTGCAAATGACACAAAGGTAAAGAGGATGTAAGGAGGCCAAAGGCTGGTACAGGCAGACTGAGTGAGTGAGCAAATTTCTAGAAGATGTGGGAAAACATTATTCACTGTGGCAGGAAGAACTAAAAACAGAGTGTAATATAAACGAAGCAAGCAACGTACAGTGATCTAGGTGATCTAGGTGCTCTAGTGCAAGAGTTACAATAATTAAGATGCAGATACAGTTAGCAATTAAGGAGGCTAATGGAATGCTATCCTTTATTACAAGAGGAATTGACCATAAAACTAAGAATGTTGTGTTTCAGTTATACAGAACA
Source organism: Chiloscyllium punctatum (assembly GCF_047496795.1). NCBI lineage: Eukaryota > Metazoa > Chordata > Chondrichthyes > Orectolobiformes > Hemiscylliidae > Chiloscyllium > Chiloscyllium punctatum. The sequence continues at coordinate 16,276,522 of NC_092782.1, forward strand.
CGGATGAGACATCTGGAAAATGGTACAGAGTTTTAGTTTTCTTAAATAAGGATGTAAATGTATTAGAGGCAGTTCAGAGGAAGTTCACTGGATTGATACCTGGAATAAGTAGATTGCCTTATAGGAATGGAATGGACAGGCTGGGCTTATTTCAACTGGACTTCAGAAGCAGAACCGATGACTTGATTGAAGTTTACAAGATTCTAATGGTCCTGACGACGTGAACATGTGGGTGAGCCCAGAACCTGAGGCAGTGTTTAAAAATGAAGGTTGCCCTTAGAGGACAGAGGTAAGGAGATTGTTTTCCTTTCAGAGGGTAGTGCGACTTTGGAACACTCTGCCTCAGAAGACAATGGGGCCAGGGTCAACAAACATTTCTACGGCAGAGGTAAATCGATTCTTGTTAGAGAAGGGAATTTAAGATTATCAGGGTAGGTGGCTTGGAGTTCAAAACACAACAGATTAATTATGATTCTACTGAATAGTGGAGCAGACACAAGGGTTTGAATGGCCTATTTCAGATGCTCGCATTCATGTCTATTCGTGTCATTTTGTCTGCATACTTAATTGAACTGAGTGGTTTACTAGACCACTGAAGAGGGCAGTTTTGAGTCTTTCACATCACTGTGGATCTGGAGTCATATGTAGATCCAACAGGTAAGGATGACGTACTTCCTTCCCTAAAGGAATTAGTGGACCTTTGGCAGCTCCACATTTGCCTCATCAGCTCAATCAGAATCATATGCAAACTCAAGAAAACTGCTAGCCCTTAAAGTTCTTTTTAAAAAAAGCAAAATATTGCAGATGCCAAATCTGAAATAAAATTTGAGAGGAGGGGTTGGCAACAAAATGTTAACCTCCATTTCTCTCTCCAATATTGCAATACTGAAATATTTCCAGCAGCTTCTGTTCTATCACTGAATTCTAAATAAATTATGTAGATTACAACTTTAACAGGCTTTGAAGTTATTTTCAAAAATATTAATCTGTAATTTTCATTAACTTTACCCTTCCTTTTAAGTCAACACAATGTTGATAGGGAAGGAACAATCCCAATTCCCCTTTCCCACACTTAAAACCTGGTATTTTGATTGGATTATCATGCCACCTTGTGGCTGCCTTGCAACCAGTTCACTTGATAGAGTAGTTAAACATATCAGGGAATACTGGCACAAGTTGTTCCAGTAAAATACACAACACAATTAACACTCAAAGTTGTCCTAGTAATCTCACTGTACATTGAACAGCAAAATTAAGAAACATTGAACCTCACAGCATTTCAACAATGCAAAAGATCAATGAATGTCATTTATTTTGATAATTCAATAAAATACTTTCTCCCCTTACCCGGTCCCAGGGTGTAGAAAGCTTTCAATGATGAACAAATCGCAGCAGGTACATTATCACTGCATGCCACACAAATACGATACAGGGTAATACATATAAACACATAAAATGGGAGGAACAGTACAGACATAGGGTAACAGTCTCAGCAACATTATCATACAAAGGATCATAAAGTAATGTTACAAGAGCAGACAGCTTGAGTGTGACTGCAAAATTGAAAAGGAAAACTATCCAACCAAAAAGAAAGATTATATTGCACACCGCCACGTGTTACATGCAATATAACCTATTGATCAGTTTTCATGATCTAATGTTCGATTTAAAATCAAATTTACTAACCTGTTCACTGACACTGAATGTAGGCTAGCAAACAGAAATATGATGTGGAGAGAAAATAATTCGAAAATTACTTTGAAAAATGTTAATTTTCACAAACTGAAAATAAGAACTAAAAAACAATTAGATGCTGCACTCTACTTAAATAGACAGTTTTGAGGGGAAGAAAAAACGTACCTTCATGGGTATATTAGTTATAGTAGTGGAGGCAAGGTCAAAGTGTTGCTGAACAAGAGAAGTGAGCTTTGCAGGTAACTGTCTTCCTGCACGGACACTGTGTACTTCACTCGTTAAAGCCAAAGAGATCTACAAAAAACAATTTTAAACGGTGACCAAAATCTTTGACAACCAAGTTAAATAACATTGTTTTTACAAGACACCAATAGGATATATTCACCCCTTTAACAGTCAAGATGTAAAATAGAACACTGATCCTAAATACCTAAAGTTACAACAAAATTAAGATGTCTGTTTAATTAGGAATAACTTTAAACTATTTTTTGTTTATTTAGCAAGTTTGGAATGTAGGTTTGCTCGCTGAGCTGCAAGGTTCATTTCCAGATGTTTTGTTACCCTACTAGGTAACATCTTCAGTGGGCCTCATGCGAAACAATGCTGAAAATTCCTGCTATTTATATGTTTGGGTTTCTTTGGATTGGTGATGCCACTTCATGTGATGTTATTTCCTGTGATGAAGTCACTTCCTGTTCCTTTTCTCAGGGCATGGTAGATGGGGTCTAACTCGATATGTTTGTTGATAGAGTTCTGGTTGGAATGCCATGCTTCTAGGAATTCTCGTGTGTGTCTTTGTTTGGCTTGTCCTAGGATGGATGTGTTGTCCCAGTCAAGGTGGTGTCCTTCCTCATCCGTATGTGAGGATACTAGTGAGAGAGGGACATGTCTTTTTGTGGCTAGTTGGTTAGCATGCTTAATATAATTAAAAATCATGAGGTGCTTCTATTGAAATTATACAAAATTCAACATTGAGTAAAGGATGAAATATTAGGACAGCTGACTAATAGCTTGGTCAGTGAGGTAGATTTTAAGGAGCATCATTAAAGGAGAAAGAGATTGAGAAGTTTGGGTGGGAAATTCTAAAGTCAGGGGCTAGATTTTAAAATAGTTTATTACCATGCTCAAATTTCCACTCATTGAAGTCAATAGAGGGAAAGGAAAAAAAGAAATCATCAGAACATGCAGCTAATTCAATGCCAGCTATCTTATACCAATTGACAAAAACTAAATTACTCCCGTTATTTTCAACTCCTTTAAGCATCCCAAACATTGAAGAAAGTCAGCTCTGAACTTTCCAAGGTTATTCACAGCTGGAACTGCATTATTCTCTGGGGATGCTGCATTTTGTTTTGCATCATCGGTGACACTAATAAACCCAGCAAACTCCACAGTTCAACAAAAGTTCCTTCAAAAAACTATTTCAAAACAAAACAGGGAACACACTTTTTGCAATAATTAAATTAGTACAGGGACGGAAGAAATGAGCTTCATTTTAGGAACCTTAACAGCAATATGATTAGCTCTAGCACTAAAAACTGACCACATCTAAACAAACCATTTTAATAAAATAATCCTTGAAAATATTATTTTATCACCTTTCTATTTAAAAACTACAGCACTTAATAGAAAACAATGAATGGCACAGTTTAATTTCAGCGTCATTTATTGTTTGTAAATGAAACAGATTTGTAAATATACAGCCTTTGGTTACTGTTCTATTGCTGCATATTAATTAAATATACATCTTAATTAAGTACATCAACTTCGGCTCCTTCAATTTTTTGTAATGTTCATGGCATTGGTTTCTCCTTTCTAGAAGACTCAAGCTGCAGGTCCATCACACGGCTGGCCAGTGACAAGCCATCACCACACAGCCCCACCACATGCTACCGATTGCTAGTCACAGCCTTTAAAACAGTTGATTTTTTTTGTCATAAGCTGTGATCCAGACACCAGTGAGGAGTCTGCACAAACATTATGTGTATACACACAGCACCATTTTCCGTCACACGTTTTTTTAAAAAGAGCAGCAACAGCTGTTTTGTCAAAACATAAACCAAATCCTGCTCTGTTTCAGAGAACATATGGGACCCCATGGCATGACGCCTAAATGTCCTGGAATACCTTTCTCCCCAAGATGCTCTCACACTGCTTTATATTTGCATCCAACTAGGACATGAATATATTGTCTGTTGCACATCGTTAAAATAAGGACATTGCATATACGATTTGTCCCTATAATCAAGAGTTTAAATCGAAGCTAAAATGCAAAATGTGCCAAATCTTTATTGTAAGTAGGGCTCACATCTTTCCTTGGACGATCCGAAACTATGCTGTCTTCACCCGCAGTGTAGGTATGTATTAAGACCAGCTCACAATGTTGAATTTGCATCAAGCTGAAAGGAAAGAAGAAATATTTAGCAGACCATCTGTGCAAAGACAATGCCGCATGTCTACACCTACTGTAAATCAGCAGTTGTCCATCACATTTCTCACTGAATTGATAAGCTAATTTGGCATACTTGTCCTTAACTTTGATCAATAAACATTAAATGTTTTAAAACCAAGATCTTTTCACTCCATGCTAAATAGGAAATTTGGTAAACTTTTAAGATGAGGTTGCTATGCAAAGCAATCTGTGTTCAGCAAGTTTTGAACAAAGCTGCCACAAAGAGACTTGGAAATAATCAACTAAAAATCATCACTTGACATTACTCATGTCATCGGTATTATTTCCAAATTGGCCTATCTTCAATCAAAAACAAAAAGAGAATGTCCAAATAAAACTAGTTAGAACAATACTGAATTACAATCAAAACAAAACAGCAAAACCAAGGGACAAAACAGAAATTGATGGAGAAACTCAGCAGGTCTGGCAGCATCTGTGGGAAGAAAGCAGAGTTAACATTTTAAGTCTGATGATTCTTCAGAAAGCAAGTTTTTTTAAACCACTTGGACACATTACTGACATGAAAGAGAGCAGATGCATCAGAATACTGAGTATTTAGAAACTTACACGTTTGTTAACTGTGAAAAAATATTCTTCCATGAGACAACTGCTCAGGAACCAAGCTTTTTGTTAAATACAACGCACGATATGAATATTGTTCAAGTAAATTCTTTGCATTGAAGAACAGACCCAAAACTTACTTATCAGAACTGGCTGCTAACTTATTATGCTCATGGATAGTCTCTTGAACACAGTCTTCCAACATTCGCACATGGCTGTCACTGCACAACAGATTTAGAACAGAGAAATAGCAGGGAATCAGAATGAACTTGGCAAAATAGTTCAGAGTTCACAGTGTACAGTGATCGCAATATAGAAATCACAAACTAAAATCTTGAAGCAATCTTGCCAATCAATAGTATCTGATTAATTATATGTAACACAGAGTTTGTGAGAAGATTTGTAGCTCAGGTGCTCGTTGTTGTGGTTCTGTTCGCCGAGCTGGGAATTTGTGTTGCAGACGTTTCGTCCCCTGTCTAGGTGACACCCTCAGTGCTTGGGAGCCTCCTGTGAAGCGCTTCTGTGATGTTTCCTCCGGCATTTATAGTGGCCTGTCTCTGCCGCTTCCAGTTGTCAGTTCCAGCTGTCCGTTGCAGTGGTCGGTATATTGGGTCCAGGTCGATGTGCTTATTGATTGAATCTGTGGATGAGTGCCATGCCTCTAGGAATTCCCTGGCTGTTCTCTGTTTGGCTCAACAGCCACTCTCAGACAACAACTCACCAGAACAAAGGACCCGATACCTAGCATGAGCAAAACCAATGTAGTGTCCAAAATCCCATGCAAGGACTGCACAAAACACTACACAGGACAAACAGGAAGACAATAACGATCCGCATCCATGAACACCAACTAGCCACGAAACAACACGACCAGCTATCCTTAGTAGCCACACACTCAGATGACAAGCAACATGAATTCGACTGGGACAAGACTACTATTATAGGACAAGCCGAACAGAGAATAGCCAGGGAATTCCTAGAGGCATGGCACTCATCCACAGATTCAATCAATAAGCACATCGACCTGGACCCAATATACCGGCCACTACAGCGGACAGCTGGAACTGACAACCGGAAGCGGCAGATTCAAACCACTATAAATGCCAGAGGAAACATCACAGAAGCGCTTCACAGGAGGCTCCCAAGCACTGAGGGTGTCACCAAGACAGGGGACGAAACATCTGCAACACAAATTCCCAGCTCGGTGAACAGAACCACAACATATGTAAACACATTCTCAGTATAAGAAATAAAAAAATTCTTAACACAGATCCAAGCATTTTTTGGTTTCGATCCAGATGTCTTTTCAACAGCGTCCTCCGAGTTGATGACAACAGCTCACATTTATGTTCTTCTGATATTAGATATTGGATAAACTTGATAATTTCATTCACAGCAGTAGCATCAAGAGGGGTGATGGTGAGGTAGAACTGGGTGCTGTCGGCGCACTTGTGAAAATTAACAATGCAATTTCAAAGCCTCCCCGGGGTACTACAGGATATAGCATGGGGTTCACAAATAGCTTACTGGGGGCACAAGAGAGGCAAAAGGGAAAAAGTGGAAAGATCATCCACTGCAAGTGATATTCTGGCTAGGGAGACAGATAAAAACAGAATTGAGTGAGTGCAATCCCAGCAGAGTGACAAAACTGGAGTGGTGAAGAAATAGGATAGCTTGGTGAATGATGTTAAAGGCTGCAGACAAGTGCAAGGAGGCAACACTTACCTTTGTCAGTCATATAGAATGGGAGACAATGTGGAGAGGTGATTGCCTCGTGGTATCATAACAGACTATTAACCCAGAAACCCAGCTAGTGTTCTGGGGACCTGGGTTCAAATCCTATCATGATTCGATAAAATGATTCTGGAATTAAGGGTCTAATGATGACAATGAAACCATTATCGATTGTTGGAAAACCCGAGAAACTAGATTGATTAATGTCCTTTCGGGAAGGAAATCGGTCATCCTCACCTAGTCTGGCCTATATGTGACTCCAGATGCACAGTAATATGGCTGACTTCTAACTGTCCTCTGGACAATCAGGGATGGGAATAAATGCTGATCTAGCCAGAGATGCCCACATTCCGTGAGTGAATTAAAAAAACACAATTAGTAATTTTGGTAAGTGGTATTTTGTTCGGTTTCAGTGTGGAAACTTATTTGGGGATTCAAACATGGAATTCTGGGCAAGATGGGCGCAAATTTGGGAGGCAACATATTCAAGGACTTTGGAGAGAGATCAAGAGACAGAATTGTAAGCTGTAAGATTTGATTTTTGATGCAGCAGGTGATGGCTGCTAATTTAGAAGTAATCTGTGCAAAAAGGGACAAGACAAAAATCAATCTGAAACAAGCTTTAGTTTGATGAAGATGCCAAATTTATACTCCGATCACAACAAAATCTATTATAACAATCTAAATTGGTCTGAGTTCAATTAAAAGGTTTTAAATATATTCAGTTATGTTCCAAAGTACTACAGTTAAATTGTAAGTCATAAAACGACTGTATAGTGGATAATGTGAACCATTAAAGAGGTTTCATGCATCCTCCCAAAATATAAATCAAATTAATGGAAGCATTTTCTGCAAAGATGACAAATTTGTGTGTTTTGATGCATTTTGTTCAGAAATTAATAATCAATTTAAAGCAATTCAAGTTATCAATCTAATAGACGCCAACAAAATACTGAATAAGAATTATTGCAAATGCTACAGAGAATACCAAAGCAGCACACCTTTTGGCGTTAGTTATACAGATGATACGACCCCGATTGCTGACACGATCTGCATTCTCCATTAATGTGGTCCGGGCTTCATGCTGATAATCGGTACATTTGCACAGGACCTCCACTGCTTCGACTAAACCATGCAGCACACTGCAACACTCTGGGTCCATGCGAGGGTTCGGAGGCCCAATGGCCGCTAAGGCTGCCATCAACTGGTACAGAAAATATGATCCATTATTATTGATGCAATAAAAGAACTCTGGTGAATTATCATACTGCATAGAGTTGATAATGATAGCTATTTCAGAAAAATGAGAAATTCTGAAACCAAGTCATAAAATCATAATAGATAGACAAAGGAGGGCTATTCAGCCCATTATGCAAAAGGCAAAGCTAATAATTTAGGCCAAATCTCCTCCTTTTAATCTAATTCTCTTTTCAAGCCAACTATGTAAAATAAATACTTCATGTCACCTCAGTTTCTTCTGTCAAGCATATCAAATCCTGTCTGTAGAAGCAGTTTCTCATGTACTCTATTAAAATCTAAAATCACTCATGCTTTTGAATACCTCTAGAAAGACCTCTTCTTATCCTTTACTTTAAGGAGGCCAACCCCAGTTTCTCCAGCCTCTCCACGTAACTGAAGACCCTCATCTCTAGTACCATTCTGGTCAATCTCTTCTCACTGCTTCCTGAACTGGAAGGTGTTAGAATTGGACACAAGTCTCCACCTGGGACCTAAAGCAGAGTTTTATTAAAATTTAGCAGAACTTTGACTTTGAACTGTCTTTTCAAAAACAAAACTCCACATACTGCTTTTCTAAAAATAAAACTCTTCTTAACTTACCCTATCATCTTGAATGATTTGTGTACACGCACCCCAGGTCCCTGTTCCTACACCTGCTTCGAAATTGTATCATTTAATTCATGCTTCACATCAATTACTTTTTCCAGCAGCATTGATTATTCACAACTTGAAGTTTTCATTTCAGATTTCCAGCACAATAATCTACTCTTTCATTTAGTTGATATTACCTCTCTTTCTTTCTATCAAAATCTATTACTTCATGCATCATTGCATTAATATTTAATTTGTTCCAAGGCTGACGATTTTGCCAGGCCACCTATACCCTCCTGAAAGCCATTCCTGTCCCGTTATTTGTTATATGTTCAAGTTTCTTGTCATTGCAAACTTTAAGATTTTGCCCTGCATACCCACGTTCAGGTCAGTTACGTATCAAAATAGTGTAGTGATTCTCTACCAACCTTGGAAATGATCACTGAATATTAACAAATAAACAACTGTTCACCAGGGTTTGGTTAAGAAAAAGAAGGAAGCATATGTCAGGTATAGACAGGAGAGGTCGGGTGAATCCTTATAAGAGAATAAGGCAGTAGGAGTATACTTAAGAGGGAAATCAGGAGGACAAAAAGGGGACATGAGATAGCTTTGGCAAATAGGATTAAGGAGAATACAAAGAGCTTTTACAAATACACTAAAGACAAAAGGGTAACTAGGAAGCAAAGAGGGACCCTCAAAGATCAGCAAGGCAGCCTTTGTGTGGAGCTGCAGGAGATGGGGAAGATACTAAACAAACATTTTGCATTAGTGTTTACTGTGGAAAAGGACATGAAAGATATAGAATGTGGGGAAAGAGATGGTGACATCTTGAAAAATGTACACATTAAAAGATGAAGAAGTGCTGGATGTCTTGAAATTGATAAAGGTGGATAAATCCTAATCAGGTGTACCCCAGAACTCTGTGGGAAGCTAGGGAAGTGATTACTGGGTCCCTTGCTGAGATATTTGTATCACTGATAGTCACAGGTGCCAGAAGATTGGAGGTTAGCTAACGTGGTACCATTATTTAAGAAAGGTGGCAAGGACAAGCCAGGAACGATAGACCAATGAGCCTGACACTGGTAGTGGGCAAGCTGTTGGATCCTGAGGGACAGGATTTACAGGTACTTGGAAAGGCAAGAACTGAATAGGGACAGTCAACATGGCTGTGTGTGTGGGAAATAACATCTCACAAACTTGATTTGAGTTTTCAGTAATAGTAACAAAGAAGGTTGATGAGGGCAGAGCAGTAGATGTGATCTATATGGACTTCAGTAAGGTGTTCGACAAGGTTCCCCATGGGACACTGATTAGCAAGGTTAGATCTCATGGAATACATGGAGAACTAGCCATTTGGATACAGAGCTTGAAGGTCGAGGGTGGTGGTGGAGGGTTGTTTTTCAGACTGGAGGCTTGTGACCAGTGGAATGCTACAAGGATCAGTGCTGGGTCCACTACTCTTCTTCATTTATATAAATGATTTGGATGTGAGCATCAGAGGTATAGCTAGTAAGTTTGCAGATGACATCAAAATTGGATCAAAAGTGGACAGCGAAGAGGGTTACCTCGGATTACAATGGGATCTTGATCGGATGGGCCAATGGGCTGAGGAGTGGCAGATGGAGTTTAATTTAGATAAATGCGAGGTGCTGCATTTTGCAAAAGCAAATCATAGCAGGACTTATACACCTAATGATAAGGTCCTAGGGAGTGTTGCTAAACAAAGTGACCTTGGAGTGCAGGTTCATAGCTCCTTGAAAGTAGAGTCGCAGGTAAATAGGATAGTGAAGGTGGCATTTGGTATGCTTTCCTTTACTGGTCAAAGCATTGAGTACAGGAGTTGGGAGGTCATGTTATGACTGTATAGAACATTGGTTAGGCCACTTTTGGAATATTCCATACAATCTGGTCTCCTTCCTATAGAAAAGATGTTGTGAAACTTGAAAGGATTCAGAAAAGATTTACAAGGATGTTGCCAGGGTTGGAGAGTTTGGGCTAAACAGAGATGCTGAATAGGCTAGGGCTATTTTCCTTGGAGCAAAGAAGGCTGAGGGGTGCCTTCAGTGGTTTATAAAATTAGGGGCATGGATAGGATCAATTGACATGGTCCTTTCCCTGGGTTGGGGGAGTCCAGAACTAGAGGACATAGGTTTAGGATAAGAGGGGAAAGATATAAAAGGGAATTAAGGGGCAACATTTTCACGCAGAGGGTGGTGTGTGTATGGAATGAACTGCCAGAGGCTAGTACAATTGTAACATGAGAGGGATATGGGCCAAGTGCTCACAGATGGGACTAGATTAGGTTAGAATATCTGGTCAGCATGGACGAGTTGGCCCAAAGGGTCTGTTTCTGTGCTGGACATCTGTGACTCTATGCTCTTTTCTCCCTTAGCCAACTTTATACCCATACAGTTTCTTTCCCTATAACTTGCAACATTTATTATGTGCTACTTCACCGGGCATAAAGTCCATATAAATAACAAATGACCCTTGGCACTCAACTCTGTACTCTATTGAACCCTAAGTCAGTGCATTCAAACAGTAATTAATCTCATCTCCAGTGGTATCAAAATTTCCACGTGTTAAGATGGCTTATCTTTCTCCTGTTTATTAGAACACACTGAATACAGTACCTTAACTATTACCATGATCTTGAGAAAGATCATTAGCAGCTTTTTTGGAGAGTAGACAAAATTCAAATTCCAGATATTTATTAAAAGAATTAAGTCATACGAATCTACAGTTTACATTTTTCACAATACAAAAATCAAAGTAACATTAAATTTTATCTTGTACTGTGATACTCAAAATTAACTATGCATTAGCAGGCAAATTGTGGTCAAAAATAAATGATCAATTGTACATTTAAATGGCAGATACAACGAAGGTGTATAATAGGAATTGGAAGTGTAGTACACAAGTATTGTGTCTTTCTCATGAGGGATTTCAGCTCCTCTCCTCCAGGAGCAGGTCTGATCTTGAACTCTCAATAACACACAATTCACCAGAGTTCCATGGGCAGTAGCTTCACACAGCTACAGATTGGAATAGTGACAGCAATGTATTCTCAGCTTCTGGATCTAACTTCTCATCTTCTTCAAGTTGGAAATGCACAAGGGACTCATCAATCTCTGGTTAGTACAGCTAGTCTAATGTGTTCTTTTATGCCTGTTAACCAGGTTCAATGTGCTAGAAATTTTGGCTTCTAAATCTCAGTTTGCTTTTAGTCTTCTTATAAAATGGGAAGGTTGGTTACCTTCCTTATCTACCTTTTCATGCCCCTTTATAATTCTGTTTCTCTTTCAACTAGAATCTGTCTCAAATAAATATTACATTTAAAAGCATAGGTTTATAATACATCAAACAGTGAACATGTGGAGCTAATGTCTTGGTGAATTTCTGCATGGTATCTTGTAAATAGATTAAATTGCTGTTACTGTGCATTAGTTACTATAGAGCTAAGTGTTCCTGGATGTGGTGCAAATTAAGCAGTGTGCTTTCTCCTGGATTGTGTCAACCTTCAAGTGTTGGAGCTGCACTCCTAGTCAAGTATTCAGTCACGCACCTGTGCTTTATAGATGGTGGACAGGCTTTGGGGAGGTAGGTGGTCAATTGCTTGCAGCAAGATTCTTTACCTCTAGTCATAGATTCTTACAACACAGAAGAGGCTCACTGGCCTACTGACCCATCAAATTTGCACCAACCTATCTACACTGATCCCTTCCCAGCACCTGGCCCATAATCTTAAATGTGATGGCATTTCAAGTTCTCATCTGAGTAGTTACCAACCTCTACTACCCTCCCAGGTGGTGCATTCCAGATTCCCACTAATCTCTGGGTGAAAACATTTTTCCTCAAATCCCCTCTAAACCTCCTTCCCTTCAACTTAAAATTATGCCCCCTCATTATTGACCCTTCAACTAGGGGGAACAACTGCTTTCTGTTCACACTGCTCAATGCTGTATACCTCAATGGCCCTCAGATTTTTGCTCTAAAGAAAATCACCCCAGCCTATCCAGCTTCTCTTCATACCTATAATATTCCAACTCAAAGGACGTCTAATTTGCTTTTGTTAACACATTTATATGGTTAATCCAGTTCAGTCTTTGGATTCAGAGATGGTAATGCCATTGACTGTCTTGGGGCATGGATAGATTCCCTCTTGTTGGAGAGGATCACTGCCTGTGTGGAGCATATGCTACTTGCCACTCTTCAGCCCAAGCCTGGACATTATTCATGTCTCGCCGCATTTAGACAGACTACCTCTTCTCTCAGGAGTTGCAAATGATACTGAGCTCTGATCACAGCACTTCTCACTTTGACCTTATGATGGAAGTAAGATCATTGAAGAAGCAGTTGCTGATAGAGCTGAGGATACTATTTGGAGGAACTTCTCTAGAGCTGGCCCGGAGGTGAGATAACTGATTTCCACTAACCTCAACCATCTTCCTTTGTTCTAGTATGATTACAACCAATGGAGAGAATCTCCCCCCAATTCCAGTTTCGTAGGGCTTCTTTCTGCCACATTCAGCCACCCACGGCCTTGGTATGAAGCTCAGTCATTCACACCTCACCTCATCTGAAATTCAGGCTTTTTGTCCATGCTTGAACCACAAAGAGGTTAATTTTGGTCTTGGAATAACCCACACTATCATGAGCAACTTCTTGAACTGCTGACAACCCCTTCCATCCTTACTGATGATTGAGGGGCTCATGGGGCAGTAATTGGCCATGTTGGATTCATCCCTTTGTAAACAGAATGCGCTGGGAGGATTTTTCACATTGTCAGGTAGATGCCAGTGTTGTAGCTGTACTGGAACAGGAAGTGTAAAACCTGCACCCACACCTCCCGCCTCACCTCCGTCCAAGGCCCCCCCCCCAAAGGATCTTTTCACATCTAGAAGAGATTTTCCGGCACATCCAAACACCTCACCTACTGTGTGTGCTGCTCTCAATGTGGTCACCTCTACATTAGGGTGAAAGGACGCCAACTCGCAGAACGTTTCAGGGAACATCTCTGGGACACGCAAATAACTCCTCTATCCTGTGGCCAGCCACTTCAACTCCCCGTTCTGCCCAACTTGGCCAAGCAGATGCAAGTCCTGGGCATCCTCCCAATGACTGGAGGAAGAACGCCTCATCTTCTGCCTTGGGACCCTCCAACCACATGACATCAATGTCGATATCACCAGTTTCCTTAGCTCCCCTCCCCCCACCTCATCCCAGATCCAGTCCTCCAACTCAAAATCACCCACTTGAACTGTTCTGCCTGTCCATCTTCCTTCCCACCTATCCGGTCCACCCTCCCCTCTGACCTACCACTATCGCCTGCATCTACCTTCAACTTCCCAGCTACCTCCTCCTCCCCCACTCCCCCTCCCTCCCCCCCCAAAGCCAGCCACCCCACATTTATCTCTCACTCCCTTCGCTCCACCTCCACATTCCTGATGGGCTTATGCCTGAAATGTTGATGCTCCTGCTTCACTGGTGCTGTGACCTGCTGTGCTTTTCCAGCGCTACACTTGACTCTGATCTCCAGCATCTGCAGTCCTCACTTTCTCCTAGTCGCTGTACTGGAACAGCTTGGCTAGGGTCATGGCACAGTCTGAAGCACAAGTCTTCAGTAGCACTGCTGGAACATTGTCAGAATCCACAGACCATGCAATATATAGTGTCTTCAGCAGCTACTTGATATCACATGGAATGAATCAAAGTGGCTAAAGACTGGCATCTGTGATCTTGTAAGAGGATGAGTCAGATCATCCACAGGTTGACAAGCACATGGCAGTCAGCAGTTTGGCTGAGAACCATTGTGAATGATTCAGCCTTATATATTGCACTGATATGCTTGCCTCACCCATCTCATTTTTCTGGAACACCCTCCTTGGGGGACTTGTTTAATTGTCCACCATCATATACAATTGGGTGTGTCAGGATTGCACAGCTTAGATCTGATCCATTGCTTGATAGAATTGCTTAGCCCTCTCTGTTAACTTCTGCTTATGCTGTTTGATGTGAATGCAGCACTGTGTTGTAGCTTTACCAAGTAAACATCTCATATTTAGGTGTGCCCTTTTGCCCTCTTCACTGAACCAAGGTTGATGCTTTGGCTTGACAGTATTGCAAGAATAAGTGGTAGGCCAGGTCATGATGTTACATATGTGCAACACAATTCTGCTAACAGTACCTCATGGATCCCCAGTGTTGAATTGCTAGATCTGTTCAAATACTCTCTCATATGGCACTGCAACAGTGTCACACAGTACGATAGAGGGCATCCTCAATGTGAAGGTGGGACTTCATCTCAATAAGGACTGTGAGGTGCTCAGTCCTGTTGATCCTGTCTTGGACAGATGCATCTGCAGCATGCAGGTTGACAAGCACATGGCAGTCAGCAGGTGGTTTCCTTGCCCATATTTGTTCTGATACCACAAGACTGGGTGGGGTCTGACATTAATGTGGAGTTTCCCAGCACAAAGTCCATCCAAGTGCACAACACTTTTCTGAGCCTGGACTGCTGGTGGGAGAGGACAGACCCAGGGATGATATTGTTGTTGTTTTGCATATTTCCTATAAGGTATGAGTGTATGATATGACTTTTCATATGAAAGCTCTTCATATTTTGCCACTATCTCCCATTAGCAACGAAGTTACAAGGCCACTGCCGTTTCTGGTGCCTAGGTTAATACCAGGTATCTGTCTGGCTTCATTCGGTTTTTTTTAATGGTTTGATACAACTGAATGGCTTGCTAGGCCAGTGGGGTTTTTAAGATTAGATTCCCTACAGTGTGGAAACAGGCCCTTCAGCCCAACAGGTCCACACTGACCCTTCGCAGAGTAACCCACCAGTCTCATTTCCCTCTGACTAATACACCTAACACTACGGGCAATTTAGCAATTCAACTGGCCTGAACATCTTTGGACTGTGGGAGGAAACCCACACAGACACAGGGAGAATGTGCAAACTCCTCACAGACAGTCACCCAATTGAACCTGGGGCCCTGGTGCTGTGAGGCAGCAGTGCTAACCACTGAGCCAACGCGCCGTCCCTTGTTTTAAAGGAGGTCAATCATTACTGTGGGTCTGAGGTCACATGCAAACTGGACCAGGCCACAGCAATTTTCCTTTCCTAAAGGGCTTCAAAATCAGAACTTGCTGGAAAAGCTCAGCAGGTCTGGCAGTATCTGTGGAGAGAAATCAGAGTTAATGCTTTAGGTAGAGTGACCCTTCCTCAAGAACAGCTTCTTCCCTGCTGTTATCAGTCTTTTGAGTGGGCCTCTCATGTTAATGTTGACTGCTCTCTCTGCACCTTCTGGGCTGCTGTAACACTGTATTCTGCAGTCTGTTCTGCTATCCTGATGCACTTTGTAAGTACAATCTACCTGTAAAGCATGCAAAACAACACTTTGCACTATATCTCGGTACATGTGACTATTGCTGAACAAAGAGACCTTCGAGTGCAAGTTCACAGTTCCTTGAAAGTAGAGTTGCAGGCCGTTAAGACAGTGAAGGTGGTGTTTGGTACACTTTCCTTTATTGGTCAGTGCATTGAGTAAAGGAGTTGGAAGGTCATGTTACAGCTGTATAGGACATTAGTTAGGCCACTTTTGGAATACTGTGTGCAATTCTAGTCTCCATCCTATCAGAAGGATGTTGTGAAACATGAAAGGATTCAGAAAAGATTTATAAGGATGTTGCCAAGGTTGGAGGGTTTGAGCTATAGGAGGCGGCTGGATAGGTTGGGGCTGTTTTCCCTGGAGCATCGGAGACTGAGGACTGACCTTATAGAGGTTTATAAAATCATGAGGGGCATGGATAGGGTAAATAGGCAAAGTCTTTCCCGTGGGATGGGGGAGTCCAGAACTAGAGGGTATAGGTTTAGGGTGAGAGGAGAAAGATTTCAAAGGGACCCAAGGGACAACTTTTTCCACACAGATGGTAGTACCTGAATGAAATGAGCTGCCAGAGGAAGTGATGGATACTTGTACATTGACAACATTTAAAAGGCATCTGGATGGGTATATGAATAAGGAGGGTTTGGAGTGATATGGACCAAATGCTAGCAAATGGGATTTGTTTAGGATATCTGGTCAGCATAGATGAGTTGGATTGAAGGGTCTGTTTCTGTACTGTGTATCTCTATGACTCTATGACATTAGTGATCAGATGGGTTTTTCCAATTGGCCATGGTTTAATGGTCATGCTCAGACTTTCAATTCCAGACTGTCTTCCTGAATTCAAAGTCGACCATTGCTTGCAAACCAAAACGTAACCTCAGGATTACTAGTCCAACAATAATGCCACCATGCCATTGCATCCCAATGTATGCAAACGTGGTACAGAGTCAATTTTAAGACCTTTTAAGCCCATGAATAACTGCATTCTTTCAAAATTCCAAAATGAGTAAAGGATTTTTCCCCTACAATAGAATGTTTGATGTAGACGATAGAATTACCAAGAAGAAAGCTTCTCCTGGTTGAACTGTGCTGAAATACAAGTATTGCAGTTAATGTTAATTCCAGAAACTGGCTTCACCAATTTAACCAAAAACTTGATTGGCTTGATCAGCACCCCACCTTAAATATTCATTTTGTCCACAACACAAGAGCAGGGGCACTTGCCAAGGCTCCTTCAACAGCACCTTCCAAACTAGGGACCTCTACAACCTAGATGGTCAAGGACAGCAAATACATGGAAGCAAAGTCCCCTCTAAGTCGCACATCACCCTGACTTTGAACTACGTCATTGTTCTTTCAGTGTCTTAAGATGCTAACACACAAGGGCAGAAATTTCAGCTCAGCAAGTCTGCTCCACCAGTGAGATCACAGCTAATCTGATAACCCTCAAGTCCACTTTCCCCCCATTACCAATTAAAAATCTATCGCAGTCTAGAATGTGCCTCAGCAGATATCTTACAGTAAAGAGTTCAATAAGATCAGCTCTCATTTTTCTGAACTCCAATGAGTACAAGCCCAATCTATTCAAACTCACATTATGAAGAAAACCCTCTATACCTAGAATCAACCAAGTAAGCTTCTTCTGGGCTGCCTGCACTGTCAGCATGTGTTTCATTAGACTGGGGGACAAAAACAGCTCACAGTATTTCAGGTGTGGTCTGACCAGTGCCTTGTATTTCCTTTAACATGAAAGCCATCAGTCCTTTTTCCTTCCTTTTTATCTGCTAAACTTGGATTCATGCACGAGCTACCCAAAATCCTTCTATGCTGCAGTTTCGCTCCATTCGGATAATACTCAGCTCATAACATTTTCGTCACATCGTATCTCATCTGTCATGTTTTGCCCACTCATTAACATATCTGTATCTCTCTGTAGAATCATTGCGTCATCCTCTGTACTTGCCTTCCCATTTTCCCGGGTCGATTCAAGAATCAATTTTTAACAAGTTGAAACATGCAATAGCATTCTAAGGATTGGCAGTGTTGGCCAGGCCACAGCAGAAATGAAAGATTATCTGTGGGTTAATTTGTGCTTGACAACAGTACTATCTACTTTAAGGCTGCAGTCAATGCTGAGTAGTGTCAGATTACAGCTTGCACAACAGCTGATTAAGTGCACTGGATAAGTACACAATAAGGTATAAACTACCCACAGAATACCTGCTTCCACCCAAAATATCTGACTTACTTACTGCACTGGGAACATCAACTTTGTAATTCTTTATAGTATTATTGATAGTGGCAAGAACAAGAATTGCAAAAATTGGAAGTTTTGTTGGAAGTGTACTATGTTTCTAAAAAGGCCTACCAAATAAAAAAAGGGCATTGATCCCTGGACCAGCTAACCTTAACTTGAAGAGAGACTCCTCCTCAGCCTCTCCCTGAGGTGTGGTGATCCTCATGTTAAACCACCACCAGTCATCCCTCTCTAATGAGAGAGCAGGCCTATGGTCTGGCAAGACTACAGTGACTTTATTTTTGTATTCTTTTTACCCAACAGAGATGGGAAACGTTCAGGATTTATTTTAGTTCTAATCGATGTGTTCAGGAATTGCTTCAGTCAACATTTATGATGTGCTTTAATTTTGAATATTTCTCTTTTATTCTTTCATTAGATGAGTGTGTCACTGGATACAGTGAAGGAATGGTGATAAACATTAACTCTAAATCAGGAGACGGTGTAGTTTAAAGTGAAAGTTGCAGGTGGTGATAGTGTTCTCATGCATGTGCACCTCACGATAGAAGACGTCTTGGATTTAGAAGGTGTTTTTGAAGTTGGTGGAGTCATAGTGATGCATTTTGTTATGATGATATACACTGTGGCTATTGTGCATCAGTGGAGGAGGAGGAAGTGCATGTGTAGAAGGTGGTAGATAGGTGGCTGATCAAGCAGACTACTTTGTATTGAATGGTATGGAGCTTCTGAGTGTTGTAGGAGTTGGCCTTGTTCAGGTAAGAATACCCACATCACTCTCATTATTTGTCTCTTTTGGATGGTGAACAGGCTTTGGGGAGGTAGGTGATGAGTTATTCACCTTAGAATTCCCAGCCTCTGAACTTTACTTGCAGCCACAGAAGTTACATGGCCGGTTCAGGACATTGATGTCAGGAGATTCTGCAATGATATAGTCATTGAATGTTATAGTTAGATCCTCTGAAGATAGTCATTGTCACTTATGTGACACATATGTGAATTTTCAATCATCAGCACAGGCCAGGTCTGAGTATTGCCCAGTTCACAGGATGGATGCGGATAAGGATAGTTTAATAACTGAGGAACTCTGAACGGTACTAAGCAACATGCAATCATCTTCATTTCTGTTTATTTTCCGAAATAATCTGTTCAGAGATGATCACGCCTCTGGAGCAGGTAGGATTTGAACCCACATTTCCTAGCCCAGAGGTAGGGATACTACCACTGCACCACAAGAAACCTTCATTGCCACTTCCGACCTATATTTTTGTTATGAACTCAGAAGACTTTTTGGGGTGAACAACTGAACTATAATCATGCAAAAAGGAAAGACTGACTGGTGCAATTGCGGGGTGATGGTAAATTTTAGGTCAAATCAATGCAAGTTTTATTCTGCATCTGGTGGTACAATAAACAAGCTGAAACTGTAGGATGCAAATATAATGACATTAGTGAAGTTATTGAGCCAACCAAGTAGTTAACTCACTAATTTCTATTCCCCACCGGACAAAGACACTAGTGAGAATAGGTGGCAGAATTAAAGATAGCATTCCAGGAAATCACATTCACCAGCATTTTTCAGTTATTTGTACATGTTCTCGGAGTGAGTTTGATTAGAGGTTTCTATGCACCATCTCAAAAATATAAAAATTATTTGTCACAGTAAATTACACAGTTAGTGTAATGTCAATTTAAATGATACTTAGATAAAAATCAAGTCCCAATTCCAAACGGAGAAACAATTCACTCCTTGTGAATTTAATCGCCAGCTTGTCAACTTGACATTTTTCTGATTTTGATAGCCTATGGTTGTTCCCGAAACAGCTTCAATGCTCTGGTTCAACCAAGCTACTGAAACTCCATCCCTGTGGTTTGGCCTATGCTGTTGTTCAATTATAAATTCTACATATTTGCACTCTGTTCCACCTACTTTAGCATATCTAAGTATTCTTCCATGGTTTTGTTTTCCCATTAAGTTTTCTGCTTGACTTTGCGGACACTCAGAAGCAACCTTCAGACTGAAAATCCCTAGCTAAATCGACTTAGATTCACTTTCCTGCTTTTTGATATGCTTTTCATGTGCTATCAGGTTACTTGGCCCTTCAGTTATTCAATTTTAGGCTAAAATAAACTTGCAGTGATATTATGAAGAATTTGAAAGCATTTGCAGGTATTAGGGTAGGTTATTTTTTTAAAGGGTACCACAAATTTTCAGTGACTACTGCAGTAAACTAATTGGATAAGTATTTGATGAAGATGATAATTTTGAACTATGGGCAAAACAGTGATTAGTTTTGGGACTACGGTTGCAAAAACACAACACATGAGGATAAAATGTCTAGTTTGGTGTTGCAGCCTTCTTTGGTTCTATAAAGTGCAACCACAGAAAATAAACCAACTGGAAATCTATTTATGGAGCATTTCTGTGGTAGTTTCTACAAAGTAAAATGTTTCAGTTTCAAATGTTATCGATAACCTGATTAAGGTCATGGTTATCAAACATTTGTAAAGCAAACTGAATGATCCTTAAAATTACAATAAGATATAGCTAATATTAAAGAATGGTCAGCTCATGTCAATAATATATTTATTAAGAAGAAAAACACTAATGTTAGATGGAGATGAGAAGAATAGTTAGAAAACAAAGCATGAAGTGCAACCAGACAATAGGTAAATAGGCTAAATCATTTGTATCTGAAATGCAACAGTGCTTTCAAGAACAGTTGCTAGAAAATGAACTATAAAGATTGAAAATTATCGAGGCCAATGCAGGTGATTGTAACAATTCACTCCCTACTCTAAAATCAACAAACTTTGCTATACCTCCTGAAGGTTCTGATCTTCTTGCCCCCAGGAGTTCAAGGTGTGTGCTCTTGAGTCACTGACAATGAAATTCACCTGAAAAACACAAAGTCAAAACTAAAAATGAGTGCGATAAACATACAGATGAAGTAAATGTTAAAGTACTTTAAAAGGGTGAACAAAATACAATAAATTTACAGAACATAGTTGGCATATGATAATTCAATCTTTAGAAATAATAATTATTCACATATTGAGAGAACTGTCTGCAACACATTTCATCCAAACTTAGCAAGCAGATTTTTACAAGCGTTGTATTGTTTTTCAGATATAGTGATCACTGCACTTCAACATAATTATAGTTAGAGTCTTCGAAAAGATTTGTGGCTCAGGTTGTGGGTTGTAGATTCATTCACCAAGCTTGCGTGTTTTTCTGCAGATGTTTTATCACCTCGCTAGGTCACATCATCAGTGCACCTCCAGTGAAGCTTTGCATTAGGAGACTATTTAAATGGGCACGGTCACACTGCAGCAACCCAGAAATCCAGAGGGCAGAACAGGAACACTTATTGAAGGGATTTAAATGGAACAGGCGCCCAAAGACCTCTATCCTCCTGTACTTAACGCAACAAACCTAAAGAAGAAAACACCATGCAGCCAGACAATAGCGACCATACCGTACATCAAGGACATACCAGAAATGGCTACCTGACTATTCAGACTGAGGAATCATAGCGGTCCACAAATCTGTAAACACCTTTCACCAGCTCTTCATAAAAGATAAAGACCTGACACCCACATCCGACAGTCTAGTTTACAAGATATCCTGCAAAGACCAAAAATTACTACATAAGACAAACAGGAAGAAAACTTACTATACAAGAGTATGAACATCAGCTCACCGCTGTCGTACACAACCAGTACTCTCTCATTTCCACCCACACAGACAATGAAGGACACAAATTCAGCTGGGACAATGCAATCATCCTAGCACAGGCAAAACAGAGACATGCGACAGAATTCCTTGAAGCCTGGCACACCAACCAGAACTCAAATTAACAAGCATATTGAATTTCTTTAAATTAAAGAAATTAAAGAAATTTAGGGAAGCAGGATACTAACCAGTCGCATACAGAACCGGAAGAACCAGAACACAGACTTAAATACCAGGCAGGACAGACCACCGCTTCATCAGAGCCACACTGACAATGTCACCTCGCGAGGTGATGAAACATCTACAGAAAAACCTGTCAGCTCGGCAAATGAATCTACGACCTCACAGATTATAGTTTCCAAATAATAAGTGGTAAACACATGCCGCATCATTAAATAAATAATAGAATTTGCATTTAGTGAACAAATTATTCTAATAATTGAAAACTCATCACTTTTCTCTCTTTGCAGATAAACACTACTAAACAGGCATTCACCCATAGGATCTCATTTTAAGCAAAAACAAGGGCAAGAGACTACAATCCATCCCACACAACATAATCTTGAAATTTAGCTTATTGTTGCAGCTGAACCCTGCAACCTGCAGAACTATTATGAAGAATTTGAAAGCATCTGCAGGCATTAAGGCAGTTTATTTATTTTTAAAGGATGCAATAAATTCTCAGACTACTGCAGTAAAATAATTGGATAGGTATTTGACAATGAAGACTATATCGACCTTTGGGGAAAACAGTGGGACTAGTTTTGGGACTACTGTTGCAAAGAGTCAATAAAGACTCAAAAGGGTAAAATGTCTCTTTTGGTGCTGCAGCCTTCTTTGGTTCTATACAATGCAACGATAAAAATAAATCAACTGGAAACCTATTAATGGAGCATATCTGTGTACAACGTAAAATGCTTCAGTTGCAAAGAAAACAAATTTTATCAATACTAGGATTAAGGTCATGGTCAAACATTTGGTAAAGACAACTAAATAAAGATGTTGCTTAAAATTACGAGCAAGAACTAACTAATATTAAAGAAAGGTCAGCTCATGTCAATAACATGTTAGTCTAGAAGAAAACTAAAACAAGGATAAATGGAGGTGAGCCAAACAGTTAAGAATAAAGCATGACGTGCAACCAGACAAAAAAAATTATGAAGAATTAAGTTATTCTAATGACCAAAGCCATTGTCCCTGGTACAAACTCTGTACCTTAGCCTTTGGTTCCACTTTTTATCTTGGCAAATTTTTGGAGAGAACTAGACTGCTCGTACCATGGTGCCAAGCATGGCCCCAAGCTAAGTTTCCACCTATATATTTGCAGCATCGCTAATAAAATCTCCTTCCACTTCCATAACATCTGCTGTTGAAACGTGCATCAATACTTTGCTCCCTGTGAACTAACTGCTCCAAAACATTCCTAGCCAGCTTTCAAGATTCCCCAAATGTGAATCCTCTCAAAACTCCATTGTCTATACTCTCATTTGCGCAGTCATATTTACCCATCACCCATGGCACACTTGCTGAGCTTGGCTCCCAGGTAAGGACGGTCTCCATTTTAAAATTGGCATCCTTGTCTACCAATCCCTCTATATCATAACCCTTCTTTTTCCCATAACTAGCACCATGACTATAACACTCCAAGACAGTTTAGGACCATTCGGTGCAGCCATCTTGGCGCGAGCGATTTGGCGCAGCCCATTTTGCCGCAGACCCATTTAGACGCAGCTCATATTTATTCCTTTTCAGGCTTAGTTGAAAGCGATAAAAATAATGTTTATTCTCTTTAGTAAAAATGCTAAAAAGAAAAAACAATAAAAGAAATAAGTTAATTACAAAAGTCTAAAATATGTTGTTTATTCAAAATTATGGGCAATCCCTCGTAAATACTCAACATCATTTCTCTCACTAAATCTTCTTACGAGTGTTTGTGTTCTAGTGTCTGCTTCCCTGAATTTCTTTAATGGTAGGCATCCATTGCTTTTTCCAGTTGGAATGTGGAATTTATATGAAAGAACTTTAAACAATGAGGACAGAACAAACAATCATGCAGAAGCTGCCCACAGGAGATTACAATGCAAACTTGGAGTGGAACATCCAGTTATTTGGAAATTTATTGACAGTTTATGAAAAGTTCAGAGAGGAAGGGACATTTACTATGAGCATCTCGCAGCAGGGCATGATATTCCGTTGAAATTAAAGAAATTTAGGGAAGCAGAATACAAGCACTCATAAGAAGATTTAGTGAGAGAAATGATGTTGAGTATTTACAAGGGATTGCCCATAATTTTGAATAAATGTCATATTTTAGATTTTTTTGTAATTAACATTTCTTTTCAAAGTTTGGTAGAATATTTGTAGCTCGGGTGCTCGTTGTTGTGGTTCTGTTCGCCGAGCTGGGAATTTGTCTTGCAAACATTTCGTCCCCTGTCTAGGTGACATCCTCAGTGCTTGGGAGCCTCCTGTGAAACGCTTCTGTGTTGTTTCCTCCGGCATTTATAGTGGCCTGTCTCTGCCGCTTCCGGTTGTCAGTTCCAGCTGTCCGTTGCAGTGGCCGGTATATTGGGTCCAGGTCGATGTGCTTATTGATTGAATCTGTGGATGAGTGCCATGCCTCTAGGAATTCCCTGGCTGTTCTCTGTTTGGCTTGCCCTATAATAGTAGTGTTGTCCCAGTCGAATTCATGTTGCTTGTCGTCTGTGCGTGTGGCTACTAAGGATAGCTGGTCGTGTTGTTTCGTGGCTAGTTGGTGTTCGTGTATACGGATCGTTAACTGTCTTCCTGTTTGTCCTGTGTAGTGTTTTGTGCAGTCCCTGCATGGTAGTTTGTACACTACATTGGTTTTGCTCATGTTGGGTATTGGGTCCTTTGTTCTGGTGAGTTGTTGTCTGAGAGTGGCTGTTGGTTAGTGTGCTGTATTGAGTCCCAGTGGTCGCAGTAGTCTGGCTGTCAGTTCGGAAATGCTCCTGATGTATGGTAGTGTGGCTAGTCCTTTGGGTTGCGGCATGTCCTCGTTCCGTTGTCTCTCCCTTAGGCATCTGTTGATGAAATTGCGAGGGTATCCGTTTTTGGTGAATACATTGTATAGGTGTTCCTCTTCCTCTTTTTGTAGTTCTGGTGTGCTGCAGTGTGTTGTGGCCCTTTTGAATAGTGTCCTGATGCAACTTCGTTTGTGTGTGTTGGGGTGGTTGCTTTCATAATTTAGGACTTGATCTATGTGTGTGGCTTTCCTGTAAACCTTTGTGGTGAATTCTCCGTTCGGTGTTCTCTGTACCATTACGTCTAGGAATGGGAGTTGGTTGTCCTTTTCTTCCTCTCTAGTGAATCGGATTCCTGTAAGTGTGGCGTTGATGATCTGGTGTGTATTCTCTATTTCTGTGTTTTTGATTATTACAAAGGTGTCATCCACGTATCAGACCCAGAGTTTGGGTTGAAGTTGTGATAAGACTGTTTGTTCTAACCTTTGCATTACTGCTTCTGCTATGAGTCCAGAGATCGGTGAGCCCATGGGTGTTCCGTTGATTTGTTCGTATATTTGGTTGTTGAATGTGAAGTGTGTTGTGAGGCACAAGTCCAGTAGTTTAAGTATGCCGTCTTTGTTGATAGGTTCAACGTCCTGTTGTCTGTTATGTCTGTCCAGCAAGTTGGCTATTGTTTCTTTGGCTAGTGTTTTGTCGATGGAGGTGAACAGTGCCGTTACATCGAATGAGACTATAGTTTCTTCCTTGTCCATGTGTATATTTCTGATGATGTCCAAGAATTCCTGTGTCGATTGTATAGATTGTCTGGATCTGCTGATCAGGTGTTTCAGTTTCTGCTGTAGTTCTTTGGCCAGTTTGTGTGATGGTGTCCCTGGTAGTGATACTATGGGTCTGAGTGGGATGTCTGGTTTGTGCACTTTGGGTAGTCCATAGAATCTGGGGGTGTTGTTGCTTTCAGGTTTCATTCTTTGTAGGTCAGACCTAGTTATATGTCCGTTTTTTTTGTAGATTCCTCAGTGTGTTGTTTATCCTATTGGTGAGCTGTGGGGTGGGGTCAAACTCCCTCTTTTGGTAGGTGTCTGTATCTGCAAGTAGTTGTTGTGCTTTTTGCATGTACTCTTTTTTGTTGTGCTTTTTGCATGGTCTCATTCGATGTAACGGCACTGTTCACCTCCATCGACAAAACACTAGCCAAAGAAACAATAGCCAACTTGCTGGACGTTTGCAAGACAAATTCCCAGCTCGGCGAACAGAACCACAACAACGAGCACCCGAGCTACAAATCTTCTACCAAACTTTGAAAAGAAATGTTAACTACAAAAAAACTAAAATATGACATTTATTCAAAATTATGGGCAATCCCTTGTAAATACTCAACATCATTTCTCTCACTAAATCTTCTTATGAGTGCTTGTATTCTGCTTCCACAACAGAACCACAACAACATTTCTTTTTTTTATTTTTAACATTTTTACTAAAGAGAATAAACATTATTTTTATTGCTTTCATTAATGCTTCTAACTAAGTCTGAAAAAGAAATAAATATGAGCTGCCCAAAATAGTTCTGCGGCAAAGTGGGCTGCGCCAAGCAGGCCGCGTCAAATCGTTCGAGCCAAAATGGCTGCACCGAATGGCCCCACTCCGCTCCGAGTCAGTCACAGTGATTCAATTCTGACCTCTCATACATTCCTGATTTTAAATCTCTCAACCATTGGCACTATGCCTTCAACTGCCTGGATCTGAAAGTTACTCCCAAAACCACTCCACTTCACTGCCTCCCATAAAAAAACTCCTTGAAGCTCAAGTTATCTGCCCTGACACTTTACATTATTCGGCGTCAAATTCTTTTTGATGGTATTCCTGCAAAGTCCCTTGGGAAATTTTACTACCCTGAATCCGGGATCCAAGTGTAAGCTGTTTCTGCAATTTAAAAAACCGCAAAAGAGAAGGAAAGCCCTGAAAAGCAGAGAATAATTAATATTTAAAACAGGACACATTTAACAGCTAATGAACAAGGATGCAGAGCTGGTGACGTTACCAAATGCACATTTTGCTGAAATACCTGCTAGCAAGTGCGTGGAGGATAATTTTGAATGGCATAAGTGATTTGATGATTTTTAAATGATAGAACATGTAAAAATACCTGATACTCCTGAGAGATTTAACATCAATTAAATAAGGCAATATCACTTATCTAATTACAGTTTTCAACCTTCTGCACAGCACCCCTTTCAATAAAGGGGGTTACCTTTAGCCACAAATACGAGAAACATGTCAGAACCTCTGAATGCTTTCCTTTGACACTAACATGGACTTGCAAAAGAAACAGTTTAACACACAAATGGCTTCAATGAGTAGCATTAAGCGCAAGACAATTACTGTGCTCTCCAAATACATTATGGACGCAATTACAAAACCATGTTTACAGACTACTTATCTGTTACTGTTTTAGTGGAGAGTTAAAAATTGTACTCAAACAAACACAGAAAATGCTGGAGAAACTCAGCAGATCTGGCAGCATCCGTGGAGTTGAGAAACAGTTGATGTTTCAAGTCCAGAATGATTTCAATTCAGAATCATATTGGACTCAAAACATTAACTGTTTTCCTCTCCACAGATGCTGCCTGACTTGCTGACTTTCTTCAGCATTGTGTTTCTTTTTCCAGATTTCCGGTGCCTGCAGTATTTTGCTTTTAAATAAGATTGGTCCTTGATTGTTCAAGCTTTTAGTCAACGCTTATGAAACGTGATGACTTGGAGGCGCTGGCGTTGGACTGGGGTGGATAAAGTTAAAATTCATGAATTCATAAAATTCATAGTCCAACAGGTTTATTTGGAAGCACTAGCTTTCGGAATGCCGTTCCTTCATCAGGAGGTTGTGAGGACCTGATGCTGTGTGATTTTTAACTTTATAAAACGTACTTAGGATCTGTAAGAGGTGCCATGGTTCGAATAATTCCGAGGCCAGTACTCCTCAGCACAGCTGAGCAAACCAGAGTCATAGCAATGTATAGCATGGAAACAGACACTTTGGTCCAACATGTCCAAGCCGACTAGATATCCTAACCTAATCTAGTCCCATTTGCCAGCACTTGGCTCATATTCCTCTAAATCCTTCCCATCCATATACCCATCCAGATGCTTTTTAAATGTTGTAATTGTACAAGCCTCCACTACCCCCTTTGGCACTAAAGGAACTGTTGTGAAGTGGCTCAAGGCAACTCACTGTGGACCATCTCCTGCCCAGGCAAACCAGGGTTTGTTAACGAAGGTCTGCATTATCAGTAACATCCACCACTTGCCAATTAAAAGAAAGTTACTATTCTGCTGGAACTTTCACCATATCTACATATGTTGACTACAAACCAAAAACAGGCAGCAAATGCAATTCCACCCAGGTCCAATTGAACTCCAATTGATCTCTGTTAGGAGACCAGCTGATTCTAAATTATAAACAAAACGTTACACCCTCGAGAGTCTAGAGTATTGTTTTTTCACTGTTAGTTAATCCATTTCAACACTAGCATAAACCAACAAAAAAATGCATCTCAAAAGGACTTTTTTTTACTTACCCTGGTTGCACCCATTAATTGCTTTGGAGCAACTGTTAGCAGCCTTTGGTCACCAGATGTTGACGTCATGCTGCTTAATGTTGCTGGCTGAGATACATAGGGAAATTAAATAGAACAACATATTTTATACGCAGTTGGCAATATATATTAAAAATGGAATGTCAACACTCCACGAACCACACACTTTCCATTCTATATTTCATGCAATTGTTGAGAACAGAAGACCATCATTCAGCACACTGTGCCTGTACAGCTCTTTTGAAAGATCAAACCAATTACTTACTCTCAGCAGCACTTTCCCTATAGCCCTGCAATTTATTTGCCTTCAATATCTATATTTTGCAAGTTATGACTAATCTGCTCCCACCCCCTTTCAGGCAATGCAGCCCAGATTATCACAATCTACAGCATTAAAAAAAATCTCAACCTGCTTTAAACCCATCTGCCATTTAGAAACATTTTCTTCCTTGTTTATTTCATCTAAACCTGCCATAATAATGATTACTTCTACTAAACACCCATCATTCTGTCTAAAGAAACTAATTCCAGTTTCTTGTCTCCTAACAATTAAAACTAGTTTCTTTGAAGTGAGCACTTCAAAGAGGCAGTGTTATGAGAACCCAAATCTGACTCAATGCAGAGAATTTAGCAAATAAATGACACTTGTAGCCTGATATGAAGCAACACTTGAATCTGTAATCATTCATTATAGTTGTGCTTTTATAAGGGTCCTGCATTTATAAAACCACACATCTTTGACTTATTAGAAGCATTATTGCTAAGGAGGAAATGTTTAATCTGTTTTTAGAAGGTTCAAAAACTCATTGATTATCAAGAAAAACACCTTTTTAATGGATAAATAACTGAGCTAACCGGTATTGAAAGCATAAAGAAATAAAACATTAGACATCATCTACTTCCAATAGCAGTAAATACTATTGGTTTGTACTACATGCTAACCATGGCTTAATTTAACTTCTATTTCCCACTATTTAAAATCAGACCCTTGTATATAAGGAAAATTACAGTTAAGATTCAATATCTACTAATGCATTGAGTGTCAAGCTACTGAGAGGTTTAGTAGAGTGATTGTATAATTAAGTACAGTACACTAGTATATTTTTAGTGGCTAACCATTCACTGCAGGCCCCTAGCCAACAGAGAACATTAGAAGTATCTTGCTGAAATTGGACACTTTTCTCCATTGAGAACTCACTGCTTTCCCCCAACCCAGTGCCTATCCAAACTCACTGAGCTCAATTTCATGCCCTCCCTTGCCCCAGTGCTCACTGGCTATTGTCCCCATAACCTGTCCTAACTCTGGTGCAAACTTGGCAAACCCGTCTCCACACACACACAGACACCGCTCCGATTCTGCCCTCAACCTACCTCTGACACCTGCATCCCCCGCTGAACACAGCCAATAGTCCCCAGTCTCTCATTCTCTCTTCCCTCCAACCAAGCATCCAGTGTTCTTCAGTCTGTTGCCCCCATCAACTCTGCGGGACCCTTCACTCATCCCTAATGAGGAACTCGTCATTCGTTCCTCTGCCCTCCAACCCGGACAAGCCCCAACACTCCAGCCATCCAACAGTCCCCCACCCCACTCCATCCAGCGCTGGCTCACCTTACCTTTCCAGCCGCACCCTGAATTCACTCAGTGTCACCCCCTTCACACCAATACCCCCATTCTGCTTTCAGCATTCCATTCTATGATGCCCCTTGTTGAGCCAACCCCACTCACTCTGCTTCCCCCTCATTATTACCAACCTTCACTCTGACCCCCTCTTCACCCATTCCTAACCCTCCATCACCCTACTCCCAGACCCACACACACCTACTCCTGCACCCACTCCTCTACCCCTACACCCCCTACCCCTGCACCCATTCCCCTACACTGTTCCATCCTGCAATTCGCACTCTGCCCCCTTCTCCTCACCCCTCCCTTATCACCCGGCCCTTCTTCCTGACTACGTCACTGTGCACCTTTTCCCCATCCCCCCATTCCTCCCACCACCTGCTCCCAGCCCTTCAGCCTGCTTTTTCCACTCTGCCCCCTCCCTTCCCACTCATTCCGCACCCCACCTCCACCCTGCATTCCTCACTCGGCACCCCCTACCACTCATGCCTCAGCCTGTATCCCTTACCCCTCACCCCCTCAGCCCTCACTCACTCCCCAACCCTGTACCCCTTACCCCTCAGCCTGCACCCACTCCACTCCCCCTGCACCCCACTCCCCTACCCCTCCCCCTGCACCCCACTCCCCCACCCCTCCCCCTGCACCCCACTTCCTGCACCCCCTCCCCTACCCCTGCACCCCTCACCCCTCACCCACTCCCCTACCCCTGCCCCCTCACCCTGCACCCACTCCCCTACCCCTGCATCCCTAACCCCTTACCCCTACCCCTGCACCCCAACCCCTCACCCTGCACCCCCTCCCCTACCCCTGCAACCCTTACCCCTCACCCTGCACCCCCTCCCCTACCTCTGCACCCCTCACCCCTTACCCTGTACTCCTCACCCTGCACCCACTCCCCTATCCCTGCATCCCTTACCCCTCACCCTGTACCCACTCCCCTACCCCTGCACCCCTTACCCCAGCACCCACTACCCCCGCACCCACATCCCCATCCCCTGCACCCCCTCCCCTCCGCCCCTGCACCCTCTCCCCTCCGCCCCTGCACCCCCTCCCCTCCGCCCCTGCACCCCCTCCCCTCCGCCCCTGCACCCTCTCCCCTCCGCCCCTGCACCTGCACTCGTTACCCCTGCACCCACAACCCCCTATCCCTGCACCCGCACCCCCGCACCAGCACCCTCTACCCCCGCACACCACACCCTGGCACCCACTCCTCTACCTATGCAACCCCTCACCCAGCACCCTACTCCCCCTGCGCCCCTACCCCCCCCCTACCCCCCCCCCTCCTACCCCTGCACCCCCCCCCCCCCCAACACCCACTCCATCTCCCCCCCCCCCCCAGTCCGTCAGCCCTCCCCCGGGCCCCCTGTGAGGCGGACCCCGGCCTCTCACCAGTTTCCGAGCCGGGAAGATGTCGTACATGATGCGGCAGTACTCCATGGCCGACTCCACCGCGCAGGTCCACAGGGATTTGGAGATGGGGGCGAGCGGGATGATGCCCGGGGCCCGGTTCTTGGTGAACATGTCGAACTCCACCGTCTGCCGGCACGACTCGGCCATGTACGGGCAGTGGTCCACCACGAACACCGTCTTGTGCGCCTCGGAGAACAGCTTCATCCTCACCGAGATGGCGGGCAGGCGGGCGGCGCCGTCAAACCCGTTAAACCTACAGAATCAGCCGACCGCGCAGCACGGCCTGTGAAACATTAAAATGATAACGGGCGGGCGGGCGGGTTGACAGCTTCCCCCAGGGTCACCAACCCACAGCCCAGAGACACCTGCATCACGTGAGGAGCTGGGGACCCGGCAGGCCGCATGCGCGCCGACTCCTGCACGACCGCGATACCCCGCATGCGCAGTCTTGCCCAATCCATCCAGTTGAGGACCCCATTGCCACAGGGCAAACGCGGTGCAGCAAATGCAATGCAATCACGACAATGGGGGAAACGTGTAGCAAGTGCAGTGCAACACTGCAATAGGGAAAACAGATTGCTGCAAATGCAATACAATCACTACAATGGGGGAAACGTGTAGCAAGTGCAGTGCAACACTGCAATAGGGAAAACAGATTGCTGCAAATGCAATGCAATCACTACAATGGGGGAAACGTGTAGCAAGTGCAGTGCAACACTGCAATAGGGAAAACAGATTGCTGCAAATGCAATGCAATCACTACAATGGAGAAAACGTAGCAAGTGAGGTGATGCGATAGGGCTTCATGTTGTATTAAGTGAAATGGGGAAGTCTACTGGAGATCCTATGGCATCATATGACCATATGTTAGAGAATAAGTGTGAACAAAGAAAATTTACAGCTCAGGAACAGGCCCTTCGGTCCTCCAAGCCTGAGCTGATCCAAATCCACTGTCTAAGCCCAATTCCTAAGCATCTGTATCCCCTGCTCCACATCTGTCCAGACGCACCTTAAATGAATCTACCGTGCTTGCCTCTACTACTTCTGCTGGATTAGTGGTGCTGGAAGAGCACAGCAGTTCAGGCAGCATCCAACGAGCAGCGAAATCAACGTTTCGGGCAAAAGCCCTTGCTCTTCCAGCACCACTAATCCAGTATTTGATTTTCAGCATCTGCAGTCATTGTTTTTACCTTGTTTCTACTACTTCTGCTGGCAACCCATTTCAGGCACCTACCACCCTGTGTAAAGTACTTCCTGAGTGTAACCCCCCTTAAACTTTTCACCTCTCACCTTGAACACGTGACCTCTCGTTATTGAATCCCTCGCCCTGGGAAAAAGCTTACCTCTATCCACCGTCTATACCCTTCATGATTTTGTAGACCTCAATCAGGTCCCCTCATTCTCCTTTTTTTCTAATGAAAACAATCCTAACCTACTCAACCGCTCTTCGGAGCTAGCACCTTTCATACCAGGCAACATCCTCATAATTACTACTCTGCACCCTCTCCAAAGCTTCCACATCCTTTTGGTAATGTGGTGACCAGAACTGTACAGAGTATTGTAAATGCGGCCGAACCAATGTCTTGTACATTTTTAACATGACCTGCCAGCTCTTATACTCAATACCCCATCCAATGAAGGCAAGCATACCGTATGCCTTCTTGGCCACTCTATCCACCTGTGCAGCCATCTTCAGGGTACAATGGACCTGAACTCCCAGATCCCTCTGCGCATCAACTTTTCCCAAGGCTCTTCCATTTACAACATAGTTCACTCTAGAATTAGACTTCCCAAAATGCAGCGCCTCACATTTGTCTGGATTGGACTCCATTTGCCATTTGTCCACCACAATCTCCAGTCTATCTATATTCTCCTGTATTCTTTGACAGTCCCCTATGCATTCTGCTACTCCAATCTTTGTGTCACCTGTAAACTTACTGATCATACCAACAGTGCTCTCTTCCAGACCATTTATGTATATCAAACAACAGTGGCCCCAGTACTGATCCCTGTGGAACACCACTGGTCACCTTTCTCCATTTCAACTACTACTCTGTCCCCTGTTGCTCAACCAGTTCTTTGTCCACCTAGCTAGAACACCATGCACACCTTGTGACTTCACTTTCTCCATTAGTTTACCATGGGGAACCTTATCAAATGCCTTATGTATATGTATATGACATCTACATCCCTTCCTTCATCTATCAACTTGGTCACTTCTTCAAAGATCTCCATTAAGTTGGTAAGGCACGATCTCCCCTGCATAAAACTACGTTGCCTATCACTGATAAGCCTATTCTTTTCCAAATATAAATAGATTTTATCCCTCAGTATCTTCTCCAGCAACTTTCCCACCACTGATGTCAGGCACACTGGACTGTAGTTACCTGGAATGTCCCTACTACCCTTCTTGTACAGGGGGACAACATGAGCAACCCTCCAGTCCTCTGCCACTTTGCCTATGTTTAAGGATGCCCCAGCTATTTCCTCTCTTGCCTCCCTCAGCAACCTGGGATAGATCCCATCCGGTCCTTTAGCCTACCCAACACATCCTCCTTCCTTCTGTCAATGTGATCCAGAGTAAACAAACTTCTATCTCTAATCTCAACATTCATCATGTCCCTCTCCTCAGTGAACACTGATGCAAAGTAATCATTGAGAATCTCACCCATTTTCTCAGGTTCGACACAACCTTCCTCCCTTATCCCTTAGTGGGCCAACCGTTTCTCTAGTTACTGTCTTACTTCTTATATAAGAATAAAAGGCCTTGGAATTCTCCTTAATTCTGCTTGTTAAAGTTATTTCATGACCCCTTTTAGCCCGCTTGGTTCCTCATTTAAGATTGGTCCTATTCTACTGAAATTCCGCCAAAGCCCATTCTGTTCTTAGCTGCCTGGACCTTTTCCTCTTGACTAGTTGCATGATTTCTCCTGTCATCAATGGTTCACGAATCTTGCCTTTCTTATGTCTTGTTTTCAAAGGGACATGCCTATCCTGCACTATCTTCAACGTACCTTTGAAAGCCTCCCACATATCAAACATGAACTTTCCTTCAAATAGCTGCTCCCAATCCACATTTCCCAGCTCCTGCTGAATTTTGGTATAATTGGCCTTGGCCCAGTTCAGTACTCTTCCCTTAGGACCACTCTCATCTTTGTCTATGAATATTCTAAAACTTAGAGAATTGTGGTCACTATCCTCAAAGAAATCCTCCACTGCAACTTGTACCACCTGGCCTGGTTCATTCCCCAACACCAGGTCCAATATGGCCTGTTCCCTCATCGGATTATTGACATACTGCTCCAGAAAACTTTCCTGGATGCTCCTTACAAATTCTGCCCCGTCCAGACCTCTGACACTAAGTGTATCCCAGTCAATATTGGGAAAATTAAAATCTCCCATCACCACCACCCTGTTGCCTCTACATCTTCCCATAATCTGTTTACCTATTTGTTCTACTACCTCACGCTCACTGTTAAGAGGCCTGTAATACAGCGCCAACAATGTAACTGCACTCTTCTTATTTCTCAGCACTACGCAAAATGCCTCACTGCTCAAGCCCTCCATAGTGTCCTCCTTTAGCACAGCCGTGATATCTCCCTTCTGTTACAATTGCTCTTTCCCCCTTTTCCAACAGAAAAAAAATATTGTTATCAACTTCTCCTCAGTTCCAATGAAGACTAATATTGGGCTCAAAACACTAACTCTATTTCTCTCTATGCAGATGCCAGACCTGAAATTCTCTAAAACTTTGTTTTAGTTTCAGATCTCCAGCATCTGCAATAATTTTACTTTTGTTTAATTCTTAATTCATTGCCACCTCTCTTTCACAGATGTCAAACTTGAAAAAGTTATGCTCTTCTGTACGACTAGGTGTTGTCTTTTTCATGTGGTTCACTATTATGAAGATGTAGGAGTACTCTACCTTTAAAAGAGTTGAAGGACTTAGAGAAGCACACACAGAGTACTGGAAAACTTAAAATGTAACATTTGGTCAAATAGCTAATTAGCTGGGTTGCCTGGATACAAAAACAAATTTGAATTTGGCCAATCAGTTTAAATTATGTACAAGATACCAAACTCCAATCAAATTTGAATTTGGTATTTTGACAATATTAAAACCAATTAAATGATCGGATGCTTTGGGGTATAAAACCAAAAAACATTGAACAGTTGAGGGAGAACTGCCATTCCAACAACTTATACAGACTGCCTGCAGAATAGCTTTATTAGAGGTATTTTTATCCATCAACAACCTATGAACCATAATCCCCAGGAAGAAAAGAAGACAGAGGAAGATACAAAGAGAAGATTCAACAGCTGGCTTGTTTTGAAATTGGAGTTTTTTGTTAAATCTTAATCGGGAGTTTTATTGGACCAGTACTGTATAAGGGGAAGTAAAAGATAGGTTCAAGAAAGAATTTGTAAATAGTCGTTAGCTATTTTTAAAAGTCTGACGGAGAATAATTAAAGTTGTTAATTTTTACTTTAAATAGTGACTTTTGGGATATTTCTTGGCTCCTCGAATTTTCACAGATTACCACATTCCTCTCTCTTCTTTTCAAGTGTTAAGGAACACAAGTTCCAACCATATATGAGGACCAACATTTCTCTGGACTCTTCCTCCTCTGCCCTTTCCTCTGACTCAATTACTTCCTCTAATCACCTTTCATTGTGTATTCACTATACTCTCAGCTGCTGTCTGCTGAACAATCTGTGCTTAGCAAAGAACTCAGTTTTATCCCTATTTTTCGGTTTTCTTGTTCATTGATAAAACCCAGTGTGAGTTTATTACATCCTAGACAGTGTTCATAGTCAGGTAATAACCATCGCAGAGATTAAATTCCTCATTATTTCATATTTATGATAATTTGTGTGCTGCTGAGATTTGTTTCCCAGTGCAATATTCCCACCAAAATTATGCAAGTTATAGCAAGTGGAATGCATCCACTGCAATAGGGAAGTTGACATTGCAACAACCTCTGCAATAGGGGAAAGCACTTTGCACAATGCAACAAATGAAATGCTTGATCTGTATAGTAGTAACAGGATAGGTCAGAGTCAGCATGGATTTATGAAGGGAAAATCATGCTTGAATAATCTTCTGGAATTTTTTGAGGATGTAACTCTGAAGATGGACAAGGGAGATCCAGTAGATGTAGTGTATCTGGACTTTCAGAAAGTGTTTGATAAAGTCCCACATAGGAGGTTAGTGAGAAAAGTTAGGGCGCATGGTATTGGGGGCAAAGTACTAACTTGGATTGAAAGTTGGTTGGCTGACAGGAAACAAAGAGTAGTGATAAACGGCTCCATTTCAGAATGGCAGGCAGTGACCAGTGGGGTACCGCAGGGATCAGTGCTTGGACCGCAGCTTTTTACAATATATGTTAATGATATAGAAGATGCTGATGATACTAAGCTGGGTGGCAGGGTGAAATGTGAGGAGGATGTTAGGAGATTACAGGGTGACCTAGACAGGTTAGGTGAGAGGTCAGATGCATGGCAGATGCAGTTTAATGTGGATAAATG
Organism: Chiloscyllium punctatum; assembly: GCF_047496795.1. NCBI lineage: Eukaryota > Metazoa > Chordata > Chondrichthyes > Orectolobiformes > Hemiscylliidae > Chiloscyllium > Chiloscyllium punctatum. The sequence continues at coordinate 16,313,318 of NC_092782.1, forward strand.
TATGGTTATCCACTTTGGGAAGGAATCAATTTAGGTAAAGGGGCAGTACAGAGAGATCTGGGTGTTCTTGTACACCAGTCAATGAAGGTAAGCATGCAGGTACAGCAGGTAGTGAAGAAGGCTAATAGCATGCTGGCCTTCATAACAAGAGGGATTGAGTATAGAAGCAAAAAAGTTCTTCTGCAGCTGTACAGGACCCTGGTGAGGCCACATCTGGAGTACTGTGTGCAGTTCTGGTCTCCAAATTTGAGGAAAGACATTTTGGCTTTTGAGGGATTGCAGCGTAGGTTCATGAGGTCAATTCCTGGAATGGCGGGACTACCTTACGCTGAAAGACTGGAGTGACTGGACTTGTATACCCTTGAGTTTAGAAGACTGAGAGGGGATCTGATTGAGACATAACATTATTAAAGGATTGGACACTCTGGAGGCAGGAAACGTGTTTCCACTGATGGGTAAGTGCTGAACCAGAGGACACAGCTTAAAAATATGAGGTAGACCATTTAGGACAGAGATGAGGAGAAACTTCTTCACCCAGAGAGTGGTGGCTGTGTGGAATGCTCTGCCCCAGAGGGCAATGGAGGCCCAGTCTCTGGATTCATTTAAGAAAGAGTTGAATAGAGCTCTCAAGGATAGTGGAATCAAGGGTTATGGAGATAAGGCAGGAACAGGATACTGATTAAGGATGATCAGCCATGATCATATTGAATGGTGGTGCAGGCTCGAAGGACAGAATGGCCTACTCCTGCACCAATTTTCTATTGTCTATTGATGCAACTTGTGCCAAAGAAAATGCCAGCTTTGCAACTGAGGGAAGCAATGAACTTTTGTTGAATCACCCCAGCTGTCAACCTCTGCATCGTATTAGGAAGTCCAAATTGAATTATTTTGTAAAATAATAAGTAAGGGCATAGACTTTATTTCCCCAGTTCTGGCCTCATCCAGATTCCTCAGTTTCCTTCACTTTGCTACTATCAGCCTACCTTCAGCTGCTGAAGATCAAGTCTGGGGTGTTCACCTCCCTGAAGATCCCAGCTCTCTGCTCCTTCACCATGCTACTTCAAGCCTCTTTCATTATCAATGGTTTTAGCCACCTGTTTGAATATCTTTTGACACAACTGCAAAGGTTTGTACAATAACGCCACTGTGTAATGTTTTGAAATGCCCTACAATGCTAAAAGGCACTACATAATTTTGATTGTTCAAACAAGGCATTTTCCAGTGATTGTGAGGTCAGTAAGACTTTCACCAATTTTATTAAATGCACCATGGCTTGGTATGGCAACTGCTCTGCCCAGGACCATAAGAAACCATAGAGAGTTGTGAACATAGCCCAACCACCATGCAGATAGGCAGGATGCTGGAAGACCACTGTGGGAAGCTAGAGAAGCGATTGCTGGGCCCCTTGCTGAGATATATGTATCGCTGATGAGGTGCTGGAAGACTGAAGATTGGCTAACCTGGCGTCACTATTGAAGAAAGGTGGTAAGGAAAAGCCAGGGAACTATAGATCGGTGAGCCCGACATCAGTGGTGGGCAAGTTGTTGGAGGGAATTCTGAGGGACAGGAGTTACATGAATTTGGAAAGGCAAGGACTGATTATGGATAGTCAACATGGCTTTGTGCGTGGGAAATCATGTTTCACAAACTTGATTGAGTTTTTTGAAGAAGTGACAGAGGATTGATGAGGGCAGAGCGGTGGACGTGATTTGTATGGACTTCAGGAAGGCGTTCGACAAGGTTCCCCATGGGAGACTGGTTAACAAGACTAGATTTCATGGAATACAGGGACAACTAGCCATTTGGATACAGAACTGGCTTGGTGGTAGAAAACAAAGGGTGGTGGTGGAGGATTGTTTTTCAGACTGAAGGCTTGTGACCAGTGGAGTGCCACATGGATCGGTGCTGGGTCCACTACTTTTTGTCATTTATATAAATGATTTGAATATGAACATTTGAGGTATAGTTATTAAGTTTTCAGATGACACCAAAATTGGTAGTGTAGTGGAAGCAAAGAAGGTTACCTCCGAGTACAACAGGATCTCGACCAGATGGGCCAATAGGCCAAAGAGTGGCAGGTGGAATTTAATTTAGATAAATGCGAGGTGCTGCATTTCGGGAAAGCAAATCAGAACAAGATTTATACACTTAATGGTAAGGTCCTGGGGAGTGTTGCTGAACAAAGAGACCTTGGAGTGCAGGTTCATAGTTCCTTGAAAGTGGCGTCTCAGGTAAGTTGGATAGTGAAGAAGTCATTTGGTATGCTTTCCTTTATTGGTCAGAGCATTGAGTATAGGAGTTGGGAGGTCATGTTGTGGCTGTAGAGGACATTGGTTAGGCTACTTTTGGAATAGTGCATGCAATTCTGGTTTCCTTCCTATCAGGAAGGATGTTGTGAAACTTGAAAGGGTTCAGAAAAGATTTACAAGGATGTTGCCAGGGTTGGAGGATTTGAGCTATAGGGAGAGGTTGAACAGGCTGGAGCTGTTTTCCCTGGAGCGTCGAAGGCTGAGGGGTGACCTTATAGAGGTTTAGAAAATCATGAGGGGCATGGATAGGATAAATGGACAAGGTCTTTTCCCTGGGGTGGGGGTGTCCAGAACTAGAGGGCAGAGGTTTCGGGTGAGAGGGAGGAAAGATATAAAAGGGACTGAAGGGGCAACATTTTCATGCAGAGGGTGGTGTGTGTATGGAACGAGCTGCCAGAGGAAGTGGTGGAGGCTGGTACAATTACAGCATTTAAAAGGCATCTCGATAGGTATATGAATAGGAAGGGTTTAGAGGGATATGGGCCAACTGCTGGCAAATGGGATTAGATTAGATTAGGATATCTGGTCATCATGGACGAGTTGGGTCAAAGGATCTGTTTCCATGTTGTACTTCTCTATGACTCTAAGTAATTTGACAAAGTTGGAGTTAAATGTGAGAAGCAAGTTGAGAGCAGAGAATAGGAGAAACCTTTATTTGCACAGGAGGTTATGAGAAGGTGGCACTCTCAGAGATAGCAGTGTGGCTGTAGGATCAGGAAGAGAAGTAGTTAATATTACAGTAGAGTAGTTCAGAGCTAAAGTGATTAATTGCATTTAAATTTTGTTTTAGAGATAATTTTGATCAGGAGTATTTCCCTGATGACTTCTTTCCGCTGAGTTCAAGTCAGTCAATTCCACAAAAGCAAGTTGGCGGCTCCATCAAGATAGACAGCAATCAGGCTCCTGGGCCCATCTGCTCTAGGCAGTTGCTTTCTCCCTGCTTTCCTCACCCTGTCTTCTTTCTTTTTCATTTTCTTCGTCTCCTTCCTGTTGGTGTTGGCAGAGGAGACGACATCATGGAGAGCAGTGACCATAGTAGAACTCTTGGTGAGGTGGAGGCCTGGCTTGGTGGCTGTGATGGGCCTGGACTGGGGACTCCAGGCCTCAGTGAGGTGGTGGCTTCAGTGGACCCAGGGGCTCCTGGTTGCAGTAGGACCAAAGCAGGGATTCCTGGTTATCAACAGTGGCAGCAGGAAGAGTTTGGGTCCAGCATGGGACCCAGCATTGTTGGCCTTTCGGGGTGGGTCCAGTGACAAAGAGATGGCGCCTGAAGAGTAGCGACTCCAATGTTGGTGAGTCCAGCGCAGGCAGCAGAACAGACATCTTGGTCAGCTGACTCAAGGCTTGAGATTCATGGTGAAGGCAGCAGAGCGAAGATGGACTTTCTTTCAGCTTTGTCTTCTTTTTGTTCTTGAGGTATTTGAATGGCGCTGGATTGTGGCGACATTTGAAGCTTTTCACTGTATTTTACTGTGTTGTTCACAGTAGAGTAAAGTGACAATAAATCACCATCAAATGCGTAGTCTTGAGTCTGTAGGTTTGACGTGACCATCCCACAGGGGAAGAAACTGTCTAAGAATGTTAGCTTCTTCTGAAAAACCCTCTTTAATTTTAATAAGCCGTAGCTATGCTATATACATCCAAAATGTTTTAAGGTTCTGGGATTTCTCTCTGCAGAAAATATATTCCACTCCCCCACCAGCACACCCCCATTAAGGAGTACACAGAGAGTGGATTCTGCTTAGCTGTGAAATAAGAACTTCAATGAGACAGTTTACTAATTTTACAATTTACTCGACAAAAATTCACAGACAATTCTGTTTAAGTGAATAAGTATACAGCTATATTAAAAACTATCAAAAATGCCTTTCCAAATCTACTAAAATCCAGTTTGATATTATCTAAGAACATCAAGAAATATCTAACCATATCAGAGCACAGAGTATCCATCAACATTTCAAGTAAAGACTTACCTTAAAGCCCTGGTTGAATAGGGTGTCTTCTCCCAGAAAATATCTTTTGAGAAGTAGTATCTGAGGGAAATAGAAATGGAAAAATGTTGAAGTCTAAACTGAAAAGAAATCATACATTCCAAAGTTCCTTCTGTGGACGGGAAGTCCAGCAATGTTGTTACTGATGGAAGCTAGATGTTCTTCTGGAGGCAGTGTCTTCCAAACTGCAATAAGCCCTTTCTCAGAGTGGCTGTAAGATTCTAGGGAATCCTTCTTATTCTTAAGTTCTCCCTTTCTGTGATATATTCCAAATTGTAACAAAGATAGGGTCCAATTAAGCCTTTGAGAGAGCTGTTATTCCAACCCACAAGTCTTCTGGATTTTACAGCCTTCTGTAACCAATTGACAGGCTTACAATTATAACTTTTCACAAGAGGAGTTTTGATCCTGTGATAATTGACTATTGGCACACAATAGGGGGTATCCATGTTAATGAAAAGGTTTCATTGTCCCATTGTCAAAGCTATCAAGATACCTGTGGGCATCTACAGCATCCCTAAACGCACAAGAGGTTTTGGTGAGTTGGCAGCATTGGTAAGTCATAATTTTTGACTTTGGAGTTCCTGCAATGAAGATGATTTTTTAATCTCCAGTGTCAATGACCTTAATGCAAATCAGCTCTTCATTCAATGTTGTTAAAGCATTCATTTTCTAAAGCCGTCTGGAGTTTGGTCGACTTTCAGGTCAGGTGACTTCTGTGGCCTTTGAAAACACAGTGCTTTGGCTCATTCAAATGGAAGTGTGAGATATTAAATCAGTCAATGTAATTAAAGATTAATCATTTGTCTGTTACAATTTCATGATCAATATGATGCTTCTCCTGGCATGCAGTTCTGCACACAATCATCTAAGATCTAACATCTTGTCACTATCCGGTCTGGCTTATATGTTGCTCCAGACTCACAGCAATGGGGTTGACCCTTAACTGCTCACTGAAATGGCCGAGCAAACCCCTCAGTTTAAGGCCAGCTTGGGATGTGCAATAACTGCTGGTCTTGGCAACACCACACAAATCACAATAAAGAATAAGTCATTGCATGTGATAAGAATTTTAACACCCTTGTTGTTGAATATTTTCACTTATGATTCAGTACCTTTTGCAAGAAGTTCCAAGCATGAAGGATAAAGAAAGAAGTTGCTTTATAGCCATATACTCCCAGGAAATTCCTCATCCTTCAGTAAAGCAGAACTCCAGTTAGAAAGCATAATTGACAGCGGAGTCATATTGTCAGTGACAGAACCAATAGGGCTCAGAGTGAGTAACTTGCCCCAAGACAAATGGAGAACCAAGATTCTGTGTGGATCTCATTCAGTTACACAAGGGAGTGAAGACAGAAATCCATCCCATTGCACGTGTCAATGATAGTTTGGCAAAATTGGCAATAAGCAAAGTCTTTACAAAACTGGAAGCCAATAGTGAGATCTCACAGATATTCTTAGACCAAGAATCAGGATTGCTGACCTCATTTACTGTATCATTTAAGTAGTACTTCTTCAAACATCTACTATTTGGGATTTTCTCTGCACCAGAGATTTTTCAAACAGCTATGTTTCGAATCCTGGAAGGGAATAGTTTGCCACATGGAAGATAGCCCAGTAATTGGTAAAACAAAGAAGGAACATGCCCTCAGGCACTGCAGAACATGTACCTTATACTTAATGAGAAAAATCAATTCTGGAAAATAATTACATTTCTACAAAAGGCATCACTGTGGATCCAAGGAACCATTGAATCCCTACAGTTTGGAAACAGGCATTCAGCCCATCAAGTCTAGATCAACCCTCTGAGGACCATCCCAGCCAGATTCACCCCCCATCCCCCAGAGCTACTCCACCTAGCCTGCACATCCCTAGACACAATGGGCAGTTTAGCATGGCCAATCCACCTAATCTGCATGTCTTTGGACTGTGAGAGGAAAGTCACACAGACATGGGGAGAATGTGAAACTCCACCCAGACAGTCACGCAAGGGTGGAATCAAACCCAGGTCCCTGGCGCTGCGAGGCAACAGTACTGACCACTGAGCCACCATGCCATTCCTAAGGGAAGGCAAGAGCCATCAATGGACATCAGTGCTGAAGTGTATACATGATATACAATGTTTCTTGGGTTTGATGAATTAAGTGGGAACATTTATTCCCAATTTAATCAGTCTTTACTCAGCCCATGAGAGAAGTTTTGTGAAAAGGCCAACAATGATATTGGAGTCAGCAACAATTTTTGAAAACATTGAAGAAAAGTTACCTTCTACTAATGTTTTCCCCATTTACTATAGTAGCTTCAAATGCATCTTGGTCAGAATCAGGTGCATTTCTGATTTAAGTGCAAGCTGGCAGAACATTTAAACAAATCTATTTGCATAGATTTAGAGATGCTGGTGTTGGACTGGGGTGTACAAAGTTAAAAATCACACAACACCAGATTATAGTCCAACAGGTTTATTTGGAAGTACTAGCTTTCGGAGCGCTGCTCCTTCATCAGGTGGTTAGCTAGTGCTTCCAAATAAACCTGTTGGACTATAACCTAATATTGTGTGATTTTTAACTATTTACATAGAACCATAGAAAATAGGAGCAGGAGTAGGCCTTACAAGCCTGCTCCACCATTCAATATGGTCATGGTTGATCATCCAACTCAGTACACTGTTCCTGTTTTCTCCCTACACCCTTTAATCCCTTCATCCCGAAGAACTATATTTAACTCCTTCTTGAAAATATTAAATGTTTTGGCTTTAATTGCTTTCTATGGTAGAAAATTCCACAGGCTCATCACTCTCTGGGTGAAGAAATTTCTCCTTATCTCAGTCTTAAATGGCCTAAAAGTATCCTTGTGCCGTGTCCCCTGGTTCTGTACTCCCTGGACATCAGGAACATCCTTCTTGTCCTGTCCTGTTAGAATTTTATGGGTTTTTATGAGATCCCTCCCCCCCCCCCCACAATTCTCCTAAACTTCAGTTTAACATCAAGGTCCTCAATGAAGACTGAACAGAGATGCTCAACCCATAGAGAAGGAAGCGTTTGCAATTCCATGGTGATGTGAAAGATTCACAGACTATCACATGGGACTGAAATTCCAGGTTGTGACAGATGATAAGCCTTTGGTGACGTTTGCTCTGGTCACCGCATTATAGGAAGAATGTGGAAGCTTTGGAAAGGGTTCAGAGGGGATTTGCTGGGATGTTGCCGGGTATGGAGGGAAAGTCTTACAAGGAAAGGTTGAGGAACTTCAGGCTATTTTTATTAGAGAGAAGAAGGTTGAGAGGTGACTTAATTGAGACATATCAGATAATCAGAGGGTTAGGTTGGGTGGACAGTGAGAGCAATGGTGATGGCTAGCATGAGAGGGCATTGCTTTAAATTAAGGGGTGATAACTATAGGACAGATGTCAGAGGTAGGTTCTTTACTCAGTGAGTAGTAGGAGCATAGAATGTACTGCCTGCAACTGTAGTAGATTCATCAAGTTTATGGGCATTTAAATCGTCATTGGATAGGCACATGGATGAGAATGGAATAGTGTAGGATAGATGGGGTTCAGATTAGTTTCACAGGCTGGTGCAACATCAAGGGCCAAAGGACCTGTACTGCGCTGTAATGTTCTATGTTCTAATGTTCTATGTCATTGGGATCTAAAGAACACTCAAAAAATATTCTGCACATCCAAACATCCGGGCTTAGACTAATACGGTCAATGTTGCGGGAAAAATGGATACACGCTGAAGGCAAACAGTGGATTCAACAGAAAAAGAAGATCATATTCTGGTTGATGCAGGGGAGTCTCATTGGACAGTAATATCCAACACTTTATCAACATCTAAAGCAAACTCAGACAAATTCATGGAGCAGAAAAATCTGACATGGGATGTACAAAGAACAGATTGAAATATAATCCAGCAAATCAAGTGCTTCAAAAGTTCCAATCAGCAGATAGAGCACTTGATAATGGTGGAAGGTGTATTGGTTTACAACCAGAGAACAGTTATACCACAGTTAATATGAAGAGAAAAAGACGTTGTGAAACTTGAAAGGGTTCAGAAAAGATTTACAAGGATGTTGCCAGGGTTGGAGGATTTGAGCTATAGGGAGAGGCTGAACAGGCTGGAGCTATTTTCCCTGGAGCGTCGGAGGCTGAGGAGTGAACGTTATAGAGGTTTACAAAATTATGAGGGGCATGGATAGGGTAAATAGGCAAAGTCTTTTCCCTGGGGTCATGGAGTCCAGAACTAGAGGGCATAGGTTTAGGGTGAGAGGAGAAAGAAATAAAAGAGGCCCTAGGGCCAACTTTTTCACGCAGAGGGTGGTGTATGTATGGAATGAGCTGCTAGAGGAAGTGTTGGAGGCTTGTACAATTGCAAAATTTAATAGGCATCTGGATGGGTATATGAATAGGAAGGGTTTAGACAGATATGGGCCGGGTGCTGGCAGGTGGGACTAGATTGGGTTGGAATATCTGGTCGGCATGGATGGGTTGGACTGAAGGGTCTGTTTCTGTGCTGTACATCTCTATGACTCTATAACTCTAAGTTACCCAACCGTTGTCAATCAGACTTTATGAAGAATTGATCCTGGATACCAAGTTAATAACTTAAGTAAAAATTAACCATTTATTATTACTGATGTAAGAACACTCCATGTTCTAAACCTCCACTCACAGACAGACAGACATAATTAAGGGATAAACAGAGCATAAAAGAAGTTATAATTTGCCAGTTTCCAGACTTGAACAATACATATGAAGTCTTCATGAAATCCTTGGACAACGGACTGTTCACAAACAGGTAGAACAGTATTGCTCTGGCCGTTCCACACCGCTACAATTTAGGTCTGACTGTCCCGCATTGCCTGATACAGTATAGGTCGATCTTTTTCGCACTGTTTGATACAATAAAGGTCAGTCTGCCCCATACTGTTTGATAGAATGTCTGTCTGTCTCACACTGTCTGATACAGTATAGGTCTGTCCTTTTCACACTGTCGGAAAGAGTATAGGTCTGGCTGACCCACACTGATACAGTATAGATTTGACTATTCACACTGTCTGACACAATATAAGTCTGGCTGTCCCACACTATTACAGTATCGCTCTGACTGTCCCATATTGCCTGATGCAGTACATGTCTGACCATCCCACACTGATACAGTATAGGTCTGACTGTCCTGCACTGTCTTAAAAAGTATTGGTCTGACTGTCCCACACTGATACAATCCAAACCCCACTGTCCCACACTGTCCTATACAGTATAGGTCTGGCTGTCCCACACTAATACAGAATAGGTCTGACTATCTCACACTGTTAAAAATCACACAACACCAGGTTATAGTCCAACTTGTTTATTTGGAAGTGATAGCTTTTTTGCTATAACTTCTGTGTCTTATGATCCTGTTCCACAGCTACCTGATGAAGGAGCAGTGCTCCGAACGCTAGTACTTCCAAATAAACCAGTTGGACTATAAGCAGGTATTGTGTGATTTTTAACTTTGTCCACCCCAGTCCAACACTGGCACTTCCTCATCATAGCTCACACTGACACAGTATACGTCTGACTGTCCCTCATTATCTGATAGCTTATAGGTCTCACTGTCCCACACTGACACAGTTAAGGTCCGGCTGTCCCAGATTTTGTGATAATCATACTTGGTCTTACTTTGTGGTTTGAGTAAGATAAACACTTTACTGTTCCTCCTGAATGTTCATTCAGGTATTCCAGCAATATAAGTTGATTCTGTTTCCCTAACAACCATGGCTTCTGGCTGCCTGTCCATTAGCCAGACCCTCTGCCCTGATTTTAAGGCTGACACACTTTGTTCCCTGTATCTACAGTTGTATAATCTCTGCTGCTTTTTCTCGAGTTGTTTTACCTTCCTGCAGTCTTCAGAGGTTGTGCTTGGCTTGCGGTTATGTTCATCCATTATTAACTTCTTCCCGAGTAGCAGTTCTGCTGGGGATCACCCCTTATTCAACGGTTGCTCTGTAATTGAGTTGAGCTAATTTCCAGTCAGGATTCCTACGTGTCAGCAACTTTCCACTCTTGACCAGTCTTCCCATCTCTCCATGTGACTGAGGATGGAGTGGGGAACTTGTCACTTGGCTGATGCTTGTCTTCCTGAAATCATTTAGGAGAAAGTGAGGACTGCAGACGCTGGAGATCAGAGCTGAAAATGTGTTGCTGGAAAAGCGCAGCAGTTCAGGCAGCATCCAAGGAGCAGGAGAATCGACGTTTCGGGCATGAGCCCTTCTTCAGGAAGGGCTCCTGAAGAAGGGCTCATGCCCGAAACGTCGATTCTCCTGCTCCTTGGGTGCTGCCTGAACTGCTGCGCTTTTCCAGCAACACATTTTCAGCTCATTCCAGAAATCATTTACAATTTGAGGTCCATTGTCCGATGCCAATTCTTCCAGGAAACTCCATATCACAAAGATTTTTTTCAGTGTCTGATTTGGATGTGAGCATAAGAGGTACAGTTAGTAAGTTTTCAGATGACACCAAAATTGGAGGTGTAGTGGACAGCAAAGAAGATTACCTTGGATTACAACAGGAAATTGGTCAGATAAGCCAATGGGCCAAGGAGTGGTAGATGGAGTTTAATTCAGATAAATTTGAGGTGGTACATTTTGGGAAAGCAAATCAGAGCAGGACTTATACACTTAATCAGTCAAGTTTGTGAGACATGATTTCCCACACACAAAGCCACGTTGACTATCACTAATCAGTCCTTGCCTTTCCAAATACATGTACATCCTGTCCCTCAGGATTCCCTCCAACAACTTGCCCACCACTGATGTCAAGCTCACCGGTCTGTAGTTCCCTGGCTTGTCCTTACCACCTTTCTTAAACAGTGGCACCACGTTTGCCAACCTCCAGTCTTCTGGCACCTCATCTGTGACCATCGATGATACAAATATCTCAGCAAGAGGCCCAGCAATCACTTCCCTAGCTTCCCACAGAGTTCTCGGGTACACCTGATCAGGTCCTGGGGATTTATCCACCTTTATGCATTTCAAGACATCCAGCACTTCCTCCTCTGTAATATGGACATTTTCAAGATGTCACCATCTCTTTCCCTACAGTCTATATCTTCCATGTCCTTTTCCACAGTAAATACTGATGCAAAACACTCGTTTAGTATCTCCCCCAACTCCTGCGGCTTCACACATAGGCTGCCTTGCTGATCTTTGAGGGGCCCTATTGTCTCCCTAGTTTCCCTTTTCTCCTGAATGTATTTGTAAAAGCCCTTTGGATTCTCCTTAATTCTATTTGCCAAAGCTATCTCATGTCCCCTTTTTGCCCTCTTGATTTCCCTCTTAAGTATACTCATATTGCATTTATACTCTTCTAAGAATTCAGTTGATCTACCCAATCTACACCTTACATATGCTTCCTTCTTTTTCTGAACCAAACCCTCAATTCCTTTCGTCATCCAGCATTCCCTATACCTACCAGCCTTTCCTTTCACCCTGACAGGAATATACTTTCTCTGCAATATTGTTATCCCATTTCTGAAAGCTTCCCATTTTCCAGCCGTCCCTTTACCTGTGAACATCTGCCCCCAATCAGCTTTTGAAAGTTCTTGTCTAATACCATCAAAATTGGCCTTTCTCCGATTTAGAACTTTAACTTTTAGATCTGGTCTATTCTTTTCCATCATTATTTTAAAACTGATAGAATTACGGTCGCTGGCCCCAAAGTGCTCCCCCACTGACACCTCAGTCACCTGCCCTGCCTTATTTCCCAAGTGTTGGTCAAGTTTTGCACCTTCTCTAGTAGGTACATCCACATACTGAATCAGAAAGTTTTCTTGTACACACTTAACAATTTCCTCTCCATCTAAACCCTTAAAACTATGGCAGTCCCAGTCTATGTCTGGAAGTTAAAATCCCCTACATGACCACCCTATTATTGTTACAAATAATAAATATTCCTACAAATTAGTTTCTCAATTTCCCTCTGACTATTAGGGGGTCTATAATACAAAGCCAAAAAGATATCATCCTTTTCTTATTTTCCAGTTCCACCATACAACTTCCCTGGATATATTTCCAGGAATATCCTCCCTCAGTACAGCTGTAATGCTATCCTTTATCAAAAAAGCCACTCCCCCTCCTCTCTTGCCTCCCTTTCTGTCCTTCCTGTAGCATTTGTATCCTGGAACATTAAGCTGCCAGTCCTGTCCATTCCTGAACCACGTTTCTGTAATTGCTATGATAAATCAGTCCCATGTTCCCAACCATGCCCTGAGTTCATCTGTGTTCCCTGTTAGGCCTCTTGCATTAAAATAAATGCAGTTTAATTTATCAGTCCTACCTTGTTCTGTACTTTGTCCCTGCTTGCCCTGACTGTTTGACTCACTTCTGTTCTCAACTGTACCAGTCTCAGATTGATCTCTTTCCTCACTATCTACCTGGGTCCCGGCCCCCCCATTTTGCTAGTTGAAATCCTCCCGAGCAGCTTTAGCAAATTTCCCTGCCAGTATATTAGTCCCCTTCCAATTTAGGTGCAATCCATCCTTCTTGTACAGGTCACTTCTACCCCAGAAGAGTTTCCAATGATCCAAAAATGTGAATTCTTCTCCCATACATCAGCTCCTCAGCCATGCATTCATCTGCTCTATCCTCCTATTCCTGCCCTCACTAGCTTGTAGCAACGGGAGTAATCCAGAAATTACTATACTCGAGGACTTCCTTTTTAAATTCCCGCCTAACTCTCTGTATTCTCCCCTCAGAATCTCATCCTTTTCCCTTCCTATGTCATTGGTTCCAATGTGTACAATGACTTCCTGCTGGTCCCTCTCCCCGGTGAGAACATTTTACATCCTCTCTGAGATACCTTTGATCCTGGCACCAGGGAAGCAACACACCATTCTGATTTTTCGCTGCTGGCTACAGAAATGTCTGTCTGTACTTCAGACTGGAGAGTCCCCCAACACAATCGATTTCTTGGAACCCGACGTATCCCTCATTGCATTAGAGCCAGTGTCAATACCAGAAACCTGGCTGTGCGTGCTACATTCCCCTGAGAATCCATCACTCCCTACATTTTCCAAAACAGCATACTTGTTTGAAATAGGGATAGCCACAGAAGACTCCTGCACTAACTGCCGACATCTCTTACTTTTCCTGAAGTTAACCCATCTATGTGACTGTATCTGTGACTTTTCTCCCTTCCTATAAGTGCCAACCATCACACCCCTTTGCTCTTGTAAATTCCTCATAGCCTCTAACTGTTGCTCCAACCGTTCCATTCAATCTGATAGGATTCGCAACCAATGGCATTTATTGCAGATATAATCCTCAGTAACCTGTAAACTCTCCCTAAATTCCCACATCCGACAAGAAGACCATATCACTCTACTGAGGACCATTTTTGCTTCTTCCAATCTGCAGACTCAGAAAATAGCACTGTTTTATTCCTCTACAAAATGCTGCTCCAGGCTAACTTAATACTTACGGCTTATATTTTTAAGTTTAATCAAGAGACATATCTCAATAAAACATATCGTCAAGAAAGAACCCACTCTATTCACTACTGCAGATTTACAGTTCAGCCCCAAGGCTACACTTAAAACTATTCACTTATCTGTTTCTGTGCTGTGACCTCTCCCAAACAAGTTCCTTCACGATCAGTTGTGAATTTCACTGTTAGTTAATTTTCCCAGACGCACTCTGGTGTCCAGCAATACATGAATTAAACAGCAAAGGCAGTAACTGTGCAGGTTCACTGCTGTGTCAGTTAGCAGTGTGGGTTTCTTTCTCTCTCCCTCTCTCCTGCAAGTCATTTTAATTTCACTGTGTTGGGAATCCAGTCATAGTGAGGCTGATTTGTTTGGCTGGCTATCTACAGGATAAAGGGTGGTACAGTGCATAAGGAGTTGAAAAGCCTACTTAGTAATCAGCAACAAGCAGTCTTAGGAACTGTTTATGAACAGACCTGCATCATGAATTAGTCTAGGTGTATGATTCTCGCTTAGGAAATTGTATTTGACTGGCATGAGAGAGATCCCAGGGTCAAATTGCAGATGAACGCTGGTTGTTAGAGGGAGGCAATGACCTAATAATATTATCACTGGACTGCTAGTCCAGAGAGCCAGATAATGTCAGGGGACCCTGTTTCGAATCCTGCCACAGTAAATAGTGGAATTTTAGTTCCATAAGTATCTGGAATTAAGAGTCTAATGACCATGAAACCATTGCTGATCATCAGGAAAATCCCATCTGGATCACTAATGTCCTTTAGGCAGAGATACTGTCATCCTTAGCTGTTCCCGTCTACATGTGACTCCAGACCACAGCAATATGATTGACTTTTAACTGCCCTCTAGGCAATTACGAATGGGCAATAAATGCTGGCCTAGACAATGATGCCCTAATCACATGAATGAATAAAAAACGACACAGGTACATCAGAGATACTTCAGACTGGGATCTCACTG